>NW_027494981.1:0-289784 GCF_021521415.1 Bidens hawaiensis
ACACTGCAATTGAAGAAACCCGAACTTCAGAGGAAGTACCAAAAATACCTTGCACTCCCAAAGCAACATCAAGATCTATCCCCTCTGCAGCAGATATAACAGGATCTATAACTGGATCATCCAGTAAGGGAGCTTCTTGAACAAGATCAACAGGAACTGGAGCAACATGAACCACGGGAGGTGGTTGTGGGATATGAGCTTATGCCGGTGCAGGATCAGCAAATTCATCCTCTGGTGGAGCAACGTAGTCAGGATTCACAAGATACCCAAATAAAGCGGTGTGTCTCGAACGACGATCAGGATTACTCCGTGCGCTCGATGATCGACATTGAGCAAAAAAATTCTCTTGTTTACACATTCCAAAAAAGAGATAGGACGACGTTTGTGGCAGATTAGGAGCAACATGATTAAGAACCATCTGTAAAAATCTCTGATACATTAAGAAACACTCCCTATCCGCTGCCGCCGTTAACGATTAATTTCGTAGAACACCATTTGACTGAAGCTAAATGGTTTATTATATGTCTGCATGGTCATGGCAGATTGCATTGTCGCACTCATACCATCGGTTCCTGCTTTGCGGCCGGACATGCAAACAATCAACACATGCATCAAGAAACGCCATTGATCCAATAGAAATCCCTTTCGGCATTGTGAGTCTTCCAACGGACCAGAGTATCCCATACGAAGAAATGCCCCATTCCTAAAAGAGGCTGAATACTCAGTGGGGTCATGAGTAGTTTCAGCGCCAAACTGTAGAGCCTCCTGTATCTGGTTTGCAAAGAACTGTATCACCTGACCATTTACGGTAGCACGCATCACTAGAGGTTCCACACAACAATCATATTCTACTGTGTTCCAAAAGTCTTCTATAGTTGGTAAAGAGATTGGAAGAGTCATAGTGATAGCATGAAAAGTCCTTGATCGGAGGAGAAACATGATAAACTCCGAGTAATCATCCACCCCACGAGCATCTGTGTCCAATGTCATGTACATGTTGTGACCCGGATAGAATTTTCTCTTATCCCCATCACCTCCATCACCACCTGTACCACCCGCACCTGCTACAGCTGCCATACCTACAAGGCAAATGAGTTAAGTTAGATAAATGTTTAGTCAGGTTGTAACTTCGCTTAGCATGGGGGAAGCGAAGTTGGTGTCGGCAAAGTTTTGACCATCAGATCTCAAGCAGCGAAGTTGTAGTAACTTCGCCAAATACGACCTTCGCCGCATATACAGTGTCGTAATTCAAGATCCTTGTCAGTTGCAATTACAGACAATCAGAGACTTACAACAGTTACAAGAATGTTCGATTAAGGTCTCGGGAGTGCCAGACATTTCTAAAACATTCAAAATCCGACGGGTATTATCGATTATCAGGGTTATTAAAGAGAACGGATCAAAAACCTGCATTATGGGACTGATTAACCAACAAAACAAGTAAATTATGAATCGATAGACGTCACTGCACCTTATTATCAGACAAGAAGCGGATTATATGAGGGTTGATCCAGAGAGATAAGTTCGCCGAGGGTTTAGAGGGTTTTTAGTGTTTAGTTTGACCAAAAGTGGACCATTGCTGCCTTTTATACTTTCTGAAAAACCCTAGTGGCGAAGTTATAATAATTTCGCCAGGTTGACAACATTGCCTCCCAAGCGAAGATAATTTAAAACAATTTGAAAGAAGAAAAAGACCCAGAACGAGTAACCCAAGATTCTATGTTATTCACATAAGACAAACGTATAAAATAATATAAACTAAACATAAGTAAAATAACATTGACGGGATCAAATTTCAGTCTGTAGAGAACCCAGCATGTTTAAGAAAAGATCCGAACATGGAATCATACTGATTAAGAGGCTGTCACAAGGATCCATGTTCAGCATTATTATGACATCGAGAAACAGGTTGAGGGCAGGTATAAAAATTAGCATGATTTTCATTGCTTCTGTGATACGAATTTGGTTCAATTAGGCTCAAAATTTAGATGGACATCACTTATGGAACTGTGATGTCTCCTATCTATTCTCAAAGCGTATTTGGCTTTCCCCAGATCACCCCGAGTTGACTTCGACCTGTAGTGTCTGATTAAACAATGTACATTTGAGTCGGCTTCACAATCCTTACATCTTGCACAAGACTCAGTTGGTGCCTCATCCATGTTGTTTTAGACTTTGTGAATACGGAATTGTGCTGAGAAGAAATTAATCATGCTTGAAAAGGTTGATTCATTGGATAATTTTTCCAATCTTTTTACAAAAGCTTTTGACCGGTCCCGTTTTCAAAACCTTATTGAGCTTAATGGGATGATCAATCCCGAGTAACCATCGTTTTGTTTTACACATACAAAAAAAAAATACATCACTATCGCTGAGAATTATGTCGGTCGCTCAAGTTTGAAGGACATGTTTTTGAATATGTTTGGTCCTTGTAATTACGTGTAGACTCAAAGGATAGCCATTAACCTAATAATTGAATGCCGCTGGGGTGGTTATGATGAGTTTTTATTCATTTGCTGAAAATTATATCGGTTACACTCAGTTGGAGGGACACATATTTGTATGTGTTTGGTCCTGCTAATCCACTGGATTTTTGGGATAGCCATTTACCCAAAGACTTAGAAGTGATCGAGGTGTCTGAATATAAAATTTTTTTTAAGGGAAATGATATACTTTTTCAGTCTATAGCTTCTCATGAAGCTTCAAAATTGATGTTAAATTGAAAATTGATCCAACCTTTGGAAAATGATAGATGAATTGATTTTGTGCGCCTAACTGGTGAAGTTATTAGGCTTAAAAAAACTTTAGAACAGTCATTGTTGGTACGGTAGCTTTCCATGATGCGTAACAGTTAATGTGATACAACTTAAATCTGCTCTATTTACTGTGGAGAGTCATTTTGAAATGTGCATGACTCCAAATATATCTCTCCGAATGATAGGCAGAAAAGTGATTACCCAGTCATACACGAGCCCGTTAGTGTCTTAATCCCCGCGTATATTGTGTTATCCTTCTGCAGTGATCCAGATTCGGGACTTGCAGGTGTTTGTTATAGTTCTTAAGAAAAAAAAAATTATTAAGTCTTATTGCCTTTGAAATTCACAAAGTCTAAAACAACATGGATGAGGCACCAACTGAGTCTTGTGCAAGATGTAAGGATTGTGAAAGCCAAATACGGGGTGATCTGGTACATTGTTTAATCAGACACTACAGGTCGAAGTCAACTCGGGGTGATCTGGGGAAAGCCAAATACGCTTTGAGAATAGATAGGAGACATCACAGTTCCATAAGTGATGTCCATCTAAGTTTTGAACCTAATTGAACCTAATCCGTATCACAGAAGTAATGAAAATCATGCTAAGTTTTCTAACTGCCCTCAACCTGTTTCTCGATGTCATAATAATGCTGAACATGGATCCTTGTGACAGCCTCTTAATCAGTATGATTCCATGTTAGGATCTTTTCTTAAACATGCTGGGTTCTCTACAGACTGAAATTTGATCCCATCAATGTCAATTTCTTTTGTTTTACTATGTTTTACGGGATTGTTAGTTACTGAGCTAGTAGCAGTGTTATCAATGCAAATAAAAGTTTGAGTGAAATTCAGACCATAATCTCGCATTTGTTGATGTATCCATAAAACCTGGGAGCAGCAGTTTGATGCTGCCATGTATTCTGCTTCACAGGTGGATATGGCCACTAAGTCTACTTCTTGCATTGCCACGACACCAATCTTCCTCCTAGAAATTGACAGCCACCAGTTGTTGACTTTCTGTTCTGGTTGCATCCTCCATAGTCTAAGTCTGTGTATGCTACCAGATCCAGTTCTCCTCCTTTTGGATACCAGAGACCCAATTTAGGATTCTCTTTAAGATACCGCAAAATTCTCTTCACTCCCTTCATGTGTGACTCCTTTGGGTTTGCCTGAAAACGAGCACAAAGACAAACTGCAAACATGATGTCAGGTCTGGAAGCAGTTAAATACATCAAAGAACCTATAATTGCTCGATACTGAGTGGGATCCACATCTTCATCACTGTCGGAGTCAGCACCCAGTTTGTGGTTGACACAAATCGGAGTGTTAAACGGGGTGCTTTCTTCCATCTTAAAATGTTTAAGCACGTCGTGAACATATTTAGTTTGATGAATTAACATGCCATCCTTCTTTTGATCTACTTGTAAGCCCAAAAAGAAAGTTAGTTCACCCATGGCGCTCATCTCAAACCTTTTCTTCATGACCGCTTCAAACTCCTGACGCATAGAAATCTTTGAGGCTCCGAAGATGATATCGTCCACATAGACCTGAACGAGAAGAAATTCTTTCCCATTCCATTTCAAACAACGTATTGTCGATCTTTCCTCTCACAAACCCATTTTCCAGCAAATAATCAGATAAAGTTGCGTACCAAGCTCGTGGAGCCTGATGTAGGCCATATAATGCTTTACTAAGCTTGTACAGATGATCTGGAATGTCTGGATCAGAAAATCCCGGAGGTTGCTCGACATACACCACTTCATCGACCTTGCCGTTTAGGAAAGCACTTTTAACATCCAGCTGAAACACTTTCATATCTTTGTGTGCAGCAAAGGCCAAGAAAAGTTAAATTGCTTCTAGTCTTGCCACAGGAGCAAACACCTCATTATATTCGATCCATTCTTGTTGATTAAATCCTTTGACCACTAATCTTGCCTTGTTCCGGACGATTACCCCTTTCTCATCTCTCTTGCATGTGAATGCCCACTTCGTACCGATTGCATTCACATCTCGTGGCTTTTCAACCAAACGCCATACTTCCAGTTTGTTAAACTGAGCCAATTCTTCCTGCATGGCTTCTACCCATGAGCTATCCTTTAATGCCATCTGATAGTTCTTTGGTTCAATCTGACTGATAAAGCAAGCATACAAGCATTCATTTATAATACCAGTGTCTTTAATGCTTGCATACACACTTGTGTTTTCTTCCAAGCTCCTTCTGGTTCGCACTCCATCGGAAGGACTACTGATCACATTCTCCAGGGGATGATTCTTGTGGATTCTGGTTGTTTGGACAGGACCAACCGCTAAGTCTTCTCTAAGATTTGGAGAGATTTCATCTGAGTTGTGTTGAGTGTGAAACGGATTGATAAAGTCATCACCACTTGAAACAGCAGGAGTTTCAACATTACTTGACACAGGAGTTTGTTTTTCATTGAACTGTGGACGATGCAGAAATGCCTCATCTTCATCGAGTAGCATCTGAGTTGCCATTCTTTCTTCTGTATCTGGAAAATCAAAAGAAGGTAGATTAAAGGATTTGAATAATTTATCATAATCAAAAGCCTCTGCTGGTCCCTTGCTAGGCTTTGGTGATTTGTCATTTCAGTGTTACAGATCACCTCAACCTTATTGTTCGATAGATTAAAGACTCTTCTGTTAGGTGACCCAACTACGTAGCCAACAAGAATACCTTCGTCAGCTATCTCACCAAATTTTGAGTTAGTGTTTAAGATCGAACATGGGGACCCAAAAGGTTCCAGACCTTTCAGATTTGGCTTTCGACCATGCATTAATTCATAACAGGTTTTATGTAATCTTTTAATAGTTAAAACACGATTAAGGATATACCAGGCCGTGGCAACCGCCTCAGCCCAGAACACCACGGGAAGTTTAGCGTCTGCCAACATAGTCCTGGCTCCCTCGATTAAAGTTCTATTCTTCCTTTCAGCTACTCCATTTTGTTGCGGAGTATATGGTGCACTAAACTGATGCTCTATCCCTTTCTGCAGACAAAACATTTCCATTTGATAGTTCTTGAACTCTGTGCCATTATCGCTTCTGATGAACTTGACTTTTCGCCCAACAATATTTTCCATTTTGGTAATCAAGTTAATTACCAACTGCACGGTTTCGTCTTTAGCTTTCAGAAAATAAACCTATGAGTAACGTGAGTAGTCAACAGTCACAACCAAGCATAAAATGTTCCACCCAGGCTTTTAACATTGATAGAACCAAACAGATCCATGTGAAGCAAATCCAAAGGTGTGGCAATTGAGTTAACCAATTTGGAGTGATGTGATTTCTTGTGCTGCTTTCCTTTCTTGCATGACAGACACTGGTCATCTGATGTGTGTCTAATAACCCTATAAAAATGACCCTCACAACTAAGTTTTTAAATATAAAACGAAAATCCTAAAATCACACACAATCGGCAAGTGTACCGATCGCAAGTAGTATAGACCTAGGAAGTCCGAGTATCGAACACGTGGACACGTCAGAACGCTAAAGATCACTAACCCTAGACAAGACCTACATTAGAATAATAATTATATTGATTTTTGATTTTTAAATACTTAACTGAACTAACTGGACTGACTAACAAAACTTACAAAAAATAGAAAACTTAATGGGGAACTAACTGTGTCAACTTAGGATGGAGAAAAACGTCTACCTAGGTCTGAATCAAATTGTAGGCCTAACAAGCTAATGGATTGAATGATATCTAGACACCGGTCCCTAAAGATGACATGACTAAGGATCGCTCAGGCTCACTGGATTACCTCTCGGTCTCACACAACAAACCCTAACTACTCAAAATCGGCTAAAACGACCAAACTGGGAAACAATTGCTAACGTGTTCTAATGAAGGATTACCTCTCGGTCTCACCAACACTCAACCGTAATGGCAATGAATACTACACAACCAAGGATAGAGGAACAATTCAACTTAAACTAAAATAGACCAACTAGTCGCTCAAAACACCTAAACCTGACAAGAAACGAACTCGCTCTCGCGCAATCCTTATTCTAGCATGCAAAGGGAATGAGACAACCCTAACTTCCTATCACCTCTAGGTCTCAAGAAAGGTGTTTAACCGCTGTACTTAATCCAATTAATCCCGCAACAAACCCCTACGGTTGTTCCTACCGCAAACAAACTCTAAACACAAAGTCTAGAATCAAACAATGCACCGATCAATCAATACAAAACTAATCAATCAACACACGAGGTTTATGCAATGAATCACCAAAATTTCCAGCCCTTAAACAAAACTTATTTCATGTCTAAATCAAACTTTACAATAGCAATTCAAGTCTATTAATCAAACAATCCAACAAGCTCATCAAATACTAACAAGAATCATCATTCTTAGGTAGAACTAACAAGATTAGCCTAGCATATTAATTGGACAGCCATGAATATTGAATAAAACCATTAATAAACTCATACCAATCATCTTAACAATTGACCAACGATCAACAATAATCATAAACACAATTGCAAAACAAATTAACAATTAACAAAGAAACTAAAAGTGTATGAACAATGAAAAAGATGTAAGGATATGGATGTTTCCGGGGCTGCTCCTTGCTGTAAAATCTGATGATAATCGATCCCGAGGCTTGTTTCTTGCTTGTTCTTCCTTCCCTAGCCGCCACAAGCTCCAAACCCTAGCACACAAAACTATTTTCTTTCTTTTCTTCCTTGCTCCTGGTCCGATCGGAACCCTTCACAGCTGCCAGGGTTTTTTTTATTTTTTTTATGTTATAATATAATATGGTCTTGGGCCTCCATGATGCATACGGGTCGGGCCTCGAGCTTTGTCTTGAACTTGTATGCGTAAAAGGCTTGTAGAATGCTCGAAAAGTCCCGGTTTTCTTCTTTCTTTCACCCAAAACCTACAAGGTTATTAAACTTACGTAAAACCTATCTAAAACGAGTTAGAACATATAAAATATAATATAATACGTAGATAAAACGTACGGAAAATACGTGTGTTTTACAACACATCAAATATCCCCACACTTAAGAATTTTTCGTCCCTGAAAAAGAATACTACACAGGATCGTATCCGAGTTTTAACCGACAACTCTTGGTTTTATTTATTTATTATTATTATTAATAATTTTTTTTTTCTTTTTAAAGTTTTAGAACAAGTGACCCGTTACCCAAATATTTCTTCCAACTTTCACCTAATAAGCTAGATCAGGTCGATTGCTGGTATTGTTGTCCACTTTAAATACATGCCCCTAATACTTACCGAGGCAAATAAGGTGTGACAATTCTATTAATTTGTATGACTAAGTGGAACACACACCTAAAAGCCCTACTGCTACTTCACCAATTCCATTATGGTTTTACTGGGCCGAGCCACCCCAACTTGATTTAAACCTATTGCCACATGATTAAAACATTTTGACTCATATACAACCTATAAACTCTAGCTTGGCCAAGATCGACCGACAGTAGTTTCCTTCATGGTGGTTTTGATTTAATTTTTTTTTTTGAATAATATTGAATACACCATGTTTGACGAAACTACAGAAATGCATCAAGGCTTAGATCTGCGCCACCGCGCAACAGAGGGCCGAGCAAAACTGTCTTCTGCTAGCATCAACGTTCAGGTCTGCGCCACCGCGCAACAAATTACGGAGCTTCACAGGAATAGACACATATACAAAAGATTATACAAATAATATACAGACAATCATGTGACTCGAGGCTTGAGTATGACCCGGCTTTTCATTCCAGTCCTGTCACGAGCTTAGTTAGACAAACAAAACCCCTAAGATGTTTCCCACTATAGTCAGGCCATTTAAGAGGTTCAATTAGGTCAACAACCAAACCGCCCTTTCATTATCAAAGGCTGAGCCTAACGACACACGATTACTGAGTCTAAACCGTTCGGTTACCATACATTACGTGCGGGTCTAATGGACAGTGTTCTTATTTATTATATATATATTTTTGAAACCACCAAGAATTTATAAAATAACCACTACTCGGTAATAATATCATCTCCTGTTTAATGTAGAGAAAACAAATTTCAAGGGACTATTTTTTAAATTTTTCAAATTTTTATTTTTATTATTATTATTATTTTTTTTTCAATAAACTTTCTACAACTAAGTAAAATAAACCCCATCCCCACACTTAGAAAGAAATCGTCCTCGATGAGTATAAAAAAAAGAAATAAATAAAATAAAAATAAAACAGAAACTAAAAATAAAGTATACAAGAATAAAACGAAGAACAGGTTACTCCCCTGGTTTTTGTGCAGAATCTTCAACAGCTGAGTAGTATCCAAACGACCGTATAGCATTTCATTCGCGGCCGTAACCTCGGGAGAACCTGTTCCAAAATGCCACCATAGCTACCATGCGCATAATGTAACCTGCAAAACTCAAACTCGCTCGCATGTAGCGGCGTACAATACGGAAAACTAAAACATAAAGAAAAAAACATTTTTTTTTATTTATTTATTTATATTTTTTTATTATAGGATACTCCTTAAATCGACCGACTCGAATGGAGATTAAGTACGAGCGGTTTCATCTTAGAACAACTTGAAATAGAAAAAACAAAGAAAACAGATAGCATCACACAAATACGTTAATACAAACTCTACAACTCGGGCAGTCTCCCTTGTGTGCATCCATCGCGTCTAAGTCTCGGAGAGCACGTCAAGGTAGAATACCTCGACCGTCTGATCAGTCACCGGCTCTCCTATGTAGTGCTTCAGTCTGTGACCGTTCACTTTAAACTTCCCGCCTTTATCCTCTATCTCGACAGTGCCGTACGGGAAGACCTCGGTGACCATGAACGGTCCCAACCATCGGGATCTCAACTTTCTCGGGAATAACCTCAACCGGGAGTTATACAATAAAACCAAATCCCCACACTTGAACTACTTGCTACCCTTCAACTTCCTATCGTGCAGTTCTTTCGTCCGCTCCTTAAACCTAAATGACTGTGCGTAACCGTGATCTCTCAGCTCCTCTAACTCGTGCAACTGGTGGAAACGAGTGCTCTCTGCGGCAGACATATCGAAGTTGACCCTCTGTAGGGCCCAAGAAGCATGGTGCTCTAACCCAACAGGCAGGTAGCAGGCCTTCCCATAAATCATCCGAAACGGTGTGGAACCGGTCGGAGTCTTGTAGGCTGTACGGAAGGCCCACAACACGTCATCCAGCTTGTCGGACCAATCCCGACGATTCGAACCAACCGTTTTCTCAAGAATACGTTTGATCCCCCGGTTACTCACTTCTACCTGCCACTAGTCTGTGGGTGGTAGGCGGTTGCAAGCCGATGGGTGACCCCATAGCGACACAACGCCTTCTCCATCTGTGCATTGCAGAAGTGAGTTCCTCTATCACGGATCAACGCCTTCGGGACACCAAAACGAGCAAAAAGGCTCTTGAGAAAACGGAGTACAACTCGAGCATCATTAGTGGGTAAGGCCTTAGCCTCAACCCACTTCGAGACATAATCAACCGCCACGAGTATATACTTGTTCCCACGTGAAGATGGAAACGGTCCATGAAATCAATGTCCCAAACATCAAAAACCTCACAAACCTGAATAGCATTCTGGGGCATTTCATTTCGCGAAGAAATGTTGCCGACCCGCTGGCAACGATCACAACTCCTCACAAACGCGTGCGCATCCTTAAAAATCGAAGGCCAATAGAATCCACAATCAAACACCTTCTTTGCCGTCAAAATCGCACCGTGGTGACCTCCTGTCGTTCCAACATGGCAATGGCTTAGAATCTGCCATCCCTCCTTAACGTCAACACACCTCCTGATCAACTGGTTAGCACCTATACGAAAAAGATACGGGTCGTCCCACAGGTAAAACTTAACATCAGCAAAGAATTTCTTCTTTAGCTGGTAAGACATCTTCGGGTAGTACTCGTCACCAAGATAGTTCGCGAAGTCGGCGAACCATGGGAAACCCTCATCCTGAGCCGAAACAAACATAAGACTCTCTGTAGGAAAGTGGTCATCAATCCTGACCCCCGGCTCTCCTAACTTAGCTCCCTCAAGACGCGAAAGATGATCGGCCGCCACATTCTCGGCCCCCTTCTTATCACGGATTTCGATATCAAACTCTTGAAGCAAAAGGATCCAACGGATATGACGTGGCTTAGCATCCTGTTTGCTAAAGAGATAACGAATGGCAGAATGATCCGTGTACACAATCGTCTTGGACAGAACAAGATAGGACCTGAATTTATCAAATGCAAACACCACAGCTAAAAGCTCTTTCTCGGTGGTGGTGTAACTCTCCTGTGCACCATTCAGGGTCCGGCCGCATAGTAAATCGGGTGGAAGTGTTTATCCTTCTTCTGTCCAAGAACCGCTCCGACTGCGAAGTCGCTCGCATCACACATCAACTCAAAAGGAAGCGACCAGTCGAGAGCAATCATGATCGGGGCGTTAACGAGTTTGTATTTTAAAAGATCAAACGCCTCGACACACTGCTCAGAAAACACAAACGGGGCATCCTTCTCCAAGAGTTTAGTCATGGGTCTCACAATCTTAGAAAAATCTTTAATGAACCGGCAATAGAACCAAGCATGACCTAGAAAACTCCGGATGGATCTCACGGAAGTGGGCGGGGGAAGATTAGAGATGGTATCGACCTTCGCTCGGTTGACCTCTATCCCCGCACTCGAAATACGATGCCCCAAAACGATGCCCTCGCGTACCATGAAGTGACATTTCTCCCAGTTAAGAACTAGGTTAATGTCAACGCATCGGGCCAACATCCTCTCAAGGTTGGAGAGACACCGATCGAAAGAGCTCCCAAATACAGAAAAATCGTCCATGAACACCTCCATGGAGTCCTCGATCATGTCATGAAATATTGCCACCATGCACCTCTGAAATGTGGCTGGAGCATTACACAGTCCGAACGGCATACGTCGATAGGCAAATGTACCGTATGGGCAAGTAAACGTGGTTTTCTCCTGGTCATCGGGAGCAATAGGAATCTGAAAGTACCCGGAGAAACCATCTAAGAAGCAATAGTACTGCTGACCTACCAAACGCTCCAACATCTAATCAATGAAAGGTAGAGGAAAGTGGTCTTTCCTCGTGGCATCATTCAGTCTGCGGTAATCGATGCAGACTCTCCAACCGGTCACAGTCCTAGTGGGAATGAGCTCGTTCCTCTCGTTGGTAACGACAATCATGCCACCCTTTTTGGGAAACACTTGGACTGGACTAACCCACGAACTATCGGAAATGGGGAAAATGATTCCCGCATCAAGGAGTTTGATAATCTCCTTCTTCATGACCTCCTGCATCTTCGGATTAAGCCGCCGCTGCGGCTAAACGACAGTCCTATAATTATCCTCCATGAGGATTTTATGCGTGCAAAACGAAGGGTTAATACCCTTGATGTCGATAATCTTCCATGCAATGGCCTCCTTGTGCTCTCAAAGCACCCTCAACAATCTTTCTCTCTCGACCTCCGTCAAAGCAGATGCGACAATAACCGTCAACTTCCTCTCTTCATCCAAAAACGCGTACTCCAGATGGGTAGGTAACTCCTTAAGCTCTAAGGAAGGAGAGGGGCTCTCGACAGAAGGTCGGTCCATCGGATCATCACGTACGATCTCGGCAGACACTTCAGACTCAGGGTGATGTGACTCGGCGTCATCTTCCGTTGACTGATCGGTCATGGCAACCATCTCAATCTCCGGAATGTCCCTATCGAAAATCTGAGTGTTGGAGGAAGATCCTCCACAGATCTCGCTGAAAAACTCCCCAACATGCTCCATGATGGTATCAATAAAGTACAGGGAGTCATCGGCAGACTTGGGGTGTTTCAGTGACTGTCGAACGTCAAAGGTGACGTTCTCATCCCCAACTCTTAAAATCAACATACCCTCACAAACGTCGATCAACGCCTGTGCAGTGGCAAGGAATGGTCGGCCTAAAATCAGTGGTACGCTATCATCGTCGTTCATGTCCAGAATGACAAAGTCCACCGGGAAGATGAACTTGTTGACACGAACCAGCATGTTCTCGACCACCCCTCGAGGGTATTTCACAGAACGATCAGCAAGCTGGATACTCATCCTGGTAGGCCTCGGTTCGCCTAAACCCAGCTTACGATACACAGAATACGGCATGAGATTAATGCTGGCACCGAGATCGGCCAGCGCATGAATAACGGTATCATCACTCAAGATGCAGGGAATCGTGAAACTCCCTAGATCGGCCATCTTTTCTGGTAATTTCCGTTGTAAGACAGCAGAACAGCTAGCACTCAATGGGAGGGAAGCGACCTCAGCAAGCTTCTCCTTATTCGAAAGGATATCCTTGAGGAACTTCGCGCGTTTAGGCATCTGAGTCGATGCCTCAAGGAATGGGATGTTAAGGTGAAGCTGCTTCAAAAGATCAAGAAATTTGGAACTCTGCCCCTCATCTCTGTCTCGGCGGAGTCTTCCGGGGTATTGTACTCTGGGCTTATAGACTCTCAGCCGCTCGCTCGGTAGCTGTTGTCTCTCGGCCTGTGCTGAACTCCCTGGGATGCTTCTCCGATGCACCTGGGCCGGTGGAGACTCCATCTGACTCTCCTCATCCACCTGCTCCTCTACAACTACTGCAGGCTCCTCGACGACTCCTTTCTGCTGAATCCCGGGCTCCTCTCGTGCCCCTGCACCGCTCCTCGTTGTCACAAATTTGGCGAATCCCTTTGGGTTCTAGACACCGGTCCTTAAATATGACATGACTAAGGATCGCTCGGGCTCACTTGATTACCTCTCGGTCTCACACAACAAACCCTAACTACTCAAAATCGGCTAAAACGACCAAACCGGGAAACAATTGCTAACGTGTTCTAATGAAGGATTACCTCTAGGTCTCACCAACACTCAACCCTAATGGCAATGAATACTACACAACCAAGGATAGAGGAACAACTCAACTTAAACTAAAATAGACCAACTAGTCGCTCAAAACATCTAAACCTGACAAGAAACGAACTTGCTCTCGCGCAATCCTTATTCTAGCATGCAAAGGCAATGAGACAACCCTAACTTCCTATCACCTCTCGGTCTCAAGGAAGGTGTTTAGCCACTGTACTTAATCCAATTAATCCCGCAACAAAACCCTACGGTTGTTCCTACCGCAAACAAACCCTAAACACAAAGTCTAGAATCAAACAATGCACCGATCAATCAATACCAAACTAATCAATCAACACACGAGGTTTATCCAATGAATCACCAAAATTTCCAGCCCTTAAACACAACCTATTTCATGTCTAAATCAAACTTTACAATAGCAATTCAAGTCTATTAATCAAACAATCCAACAAGCTCATCAAATACTAACAAGAATCATCATTCCTAGGTAGAACTAACAAGATTAGCCTAGCATATTAATTGGACAGCCATGAATATTGAATAAAACCATTAATAAACTCATACCAATCATCTTAACAATTGACCAACGATCAACAATAATCATAAACACAATTGCAAAACAAATTAACAATTAACAAAGAAACTAAAAGTGTATGAACAATGAAAAAGATGTAAGGATATGGATGTTTCCAGGGCTGCTCCTTGCTGTAAAATCTGATGATAATCGATCCCGAGGCTTGGTTCTTGCTTGTTCTTCCTTCCCTAGCCGCCACAAGCTCCAAACCCTTGCACACAAAACTTTTTTCTTTCTTTTCTTCCTTGCTCCTGGTCCGATCGGAACCCTTCACAGCTGCCAGGGTTTTTTTTTGTTTTTTTTATGTTATAATATAATATGGTCTTGGGCCTCCATGATTCATACGGGTCGGGCCTTGAACTTTGTCTTGAACTTGTATGCATAAAAGGCTCGTAGAATGCTCGAAAAGTCCCGGTTTTCTTCTTTCTTTCACCCAAAACCTGTAAGGTTATTAAACTTACGTAAAACCTATTAAAACGAGTTAAAACATATAAAATATAATATAATACGTAGATAAAATATGCGGAAAATACGTGTGTTTTACAACACATCATCATCAAAGTTGAAATTCTTTAATGGAACCCCAAGTACCAGCTCATTCTTGCCTATGTAGTTTATCTTACGTAGATGGATATGACCCATCCTCCGACTATTCTGTTGCTTTTGACAAGAGACATGATTCTTCCGTCTCCATCTTGGTGGACCTCATGTCCATCACGTATGTATTCTTCTCTCTTGGACCTTTCATCACAACCCAGATTTCAGGAATCTTGAAACCAGGATGAAGCTCGAGTGCTTCAGCCTTTGTAAATTGCAAAGTGTAGTCTTTGTCACAGATATGAGACACACTCAGAAGATTGTGCTTTAACTCTTCCACAAAATTAACCTTCTCCAACTTGATTTTCCCATTAGTAACAGTACAGATTCCAGAAATTTTTCCTCCACTTTCTCCTGCAAAACTAACTCTTCCTCCTTGTACAGCTTTCAAATCACGTAACAAATTCTTGTTACCAGTCATGTGCTGGGAACAGCCACTGTCTACAACCAACATGTTGTTTACAGCCCTGTTCGACTGTTCCTGCACAGTTAAAGGAACGAATTAAAAGCGGGGGACCCAAGCCCTTTTGGTCTTGGGTTGGTTAAACCTGTCAAACGGCATCCAACTCCTTGGTTGCCCAAAGTTCCCTTGAGGGAGGTTTTCATTTTATCTGAATGGAAGATTTCTAGAAAACTGATTATGAGGCCATCCAAACATCCTTGATTTTCTAGCGTTAATGGATTCGAAGTTACCCATTCTATGATTAACTGGGAAAAAACGAGGTTGGTTTCTGTGAAATCTTAAATTTGTCAAACGATTTAAGTTGGATGCATTAGAATTCTTACCAGTACCAGTTTTAAAGTTTGTTCCATATTTAGTTTTGGTTGGCCTCAAATTTTTAGATTTCTTCCTTTTCAGCGGACAGTTACTGACAAAGTGACCTATCTTGTTACATCGAAAAAAAATTTTGTTCGGACTATTAGTTTTGTTTGGACAATATGTGTCTATCCGAACATTTTTTTTTGAAGTTGCAGCAGAAGATGAAGTTGCTTCACTGACAGTTTGTTTCACATAATGGGGAACGAATGGGTTTAAAGAAGATTTTTTTTCACTAAAAGTATCACTCTCCCCCCGTCTGAGTAACACAATGATGTGTGTCTAATAACCCTATAATAATGACCCCTACAACTAAGCTTTAATATTAAAAAGAAAATCCTAAAACCACACACAACCGGCAAGTGTACCGATCGCAAGTAGTATAGACCTAGGAAGTCTGAGTATCGAACACGTGGACACGTAAGATGCTAACGATTACTAACCCTAGACAAGACCTACCTTAGAATAATATTTAATTGATTTTTGATTTTTAATTACTTAACAGGACTAACTGGACTAACTAACAAAACTTACCAAGAATAGAAAATTTAACAGAAAACTAACTGTGTTAACTTAGGATGGAGAAAATCGTCTACCTAGGTCTGACTCAAATTGTAGGCCTAACAAGCTAATGGATTGAATGACTTCAAGACACCGGTCCCTAAAGATTACATGACTAAGGATCGCTCGGGCTCACTGGATCACCTCTCGGTCTCACTCAACAAGCCTAAACTACAAAAAATCAGCTAAAACGGCCAAACCGGGAAACAATTGCTAACGTGATCTAATGAAGGATCACTTTTCAGTCTCACCAACACTCGACCCTAATGGAAATGAATACTACACAACCAAAGAAAGAGGAACAATTCAACTTAAACCAAAATAGATCAACTGGTCGCTCAAAACACCTAAACCTGACAAGAGACGAACTCGCTCTCGCGCAATCCTTATTCTAGCATGAAAAGGCAATGAGACAACCTTAAATTCTTATCACGTCTCGGTCTCAAAAAAGGTGTCTAACCGCTGTACTTAATTCAATAAATCATGCAACAAAACCCTACGGGTGTACCTACCGCAAACAAACCCTAAACACAAAGTCTAGAATCAAACAATGCACCGATCAATCAACAAAAAACTAATTAACCGAGACACTGGGTTTATGCAATAATTAACCAAAATTTCCAGACCTCAAATATAACCTATTTCATGTCTAAATCAAACTTTACAATAGCAATTAAGGTCTATTAATCAAATAATCCATAAAACCTATCAAACACTAACAATAATCATCATTCCTAGGTAGAACTAGCAAGTTTAGCCGAGAATCATAATTGGACAGCCATGAACATTTAATAAACACATCATTAAACTCATACCAATCATATCAAAATTCATTAAACGATCAATAACAATCATAAACACTTCAATCTCTAACACAATTGCAAAACAAATTAACAATTGATCAAGAAAATAATGTTCGATGAACAAAGTAATGAATGAAAGGATATGGAGATGTTCCGGGGTTGCACTTGGCTGTAATAATCAATGGAGAATGATCCCGAGGCTTGCACTTGCTTCCTTCTTCCTTCCCTAGCCGCCACAAGTCCAAACCCTAAGCCGAAAAAACTTTTTCTTCTTTTTCCTCCTTGCTGCCTGCGATCGCAGCTCCTTCTGTGTTTCTAGGGTTTTTTAACTTTTTTTATGTTATAATATAATAGGGTCTTGGGCCTCCATGATGGATACGGGCCGGGCCTTGAGTTGTTTACTTGAAAACGTATGCGTAAAATGCTCGTAAACTGTTCCAAAAGCTCGGTTTCTTTCTTTCTTTCACCCAAAACCTACAATATGAATAAGATTATGTAAAACCTATCTAAAACGAGTTAAAACATATAAAAATATAATATAATACGTAGATAAAACGTGCGGAAAATACGTGTGTTTTACAACACATCACACAACTTCAACATCCACTTTGCGAATGTTCACAGACTCCTTATTCGTGGAATCTTGATCCACAACTGACGATTTTCTCTGAACCGATTCATTAATATTTTTATCGAGGTTCTCATGATTGTTCAATTTAACGTTGGTGTTGCTTGATTGAACTCTAACGGATGAATCTCTGGAGCTGACATTTCCCGTTACTGTCTGATCAGGTTTAACAAAGGCAGGTGGCTGATTACAAGGATTATAAGTATAGTAATTGTTAAAAGGTGGTGGAACTTAATTGTATCCAATTCCTCCTTTATCGTTGGGAGAACGTTGAACACTTAGGACATGATTAAGCATCATTGAAGAGTTCCTAAACTGTTCAAGTTTTCTGTTTAGTTCCACCACTTTCACTTAATAATCTGCTATCTGTTTGTCCTTTTCAGCAATAAGTTTGGTTTTTTCTTGCACAACTTCATAACCTAGATCGATTACTTGGATTTTCTCAGCTAATGTTGCCTTAAGGTATCTTATGTCTTTTTCACCAGCATTAATTTTGACCGAGTAACTATTTTCCCTTTGTTTAGAGTAATGATGTTCTTTTTTTACAATTTTTAATTCTTTTTCCAAACTTACATAATGATCAGTTAAAGCATTTAATTGATCAGACAGTTTTTCACATTGTTCACAATGAGGTTCAGAACATACCTCTGAGAGCTGATCATTCACTTCTGCCATGTATGCTTGATCCTCCACTGGTTTCTTGTCACATCTTTCACTCAAGATATTCACCAGATTTGCTTTCTCAATCACTTCCTCAACTTTGATGTCCAATTATATCCACCATTCTGTTGAGATACCATGGCTTTTATTTCATTTCCATTCCCATTCTGTTAAGTAGGCCTGTTCTGACTCCATTAAAATTTCTCATTTGGGCACTCTCTTGCAAAGTGTCCATTCTATTGACAATTGTAGCAACGAACCTTTGACTTGTCAAATCCCGGTCTCTCTCCCACTAACTTTCGTCCACTCTTCTTCATAAACCGTTTTACCCTTCTTACTATCATCGCCATTTGCCACTGCATATCCATTTCTTCCATGTCATCAGCATCTATCTGATCATAGTCCTCATCCAAGGTTGCAGTGTCAACTATCTTTCCCTTGATGTAATTCTCATAAGACGCAATGAAAGAGGCATGAAGAGCAAATTGTTGTTCAGCAGATTTTACACTCATAGGCATCTTTGAGTAATTCACATTTGAAGGACTAGTAGAAGAATTACTAACCGAGGATTGAGATTTTTAAGAACCACTTCCACTTGCTACAAAGAATATATCTCCATCCATATTCATCACCACATGACCATCTTGCGTAGAATTTGGTTCCCTGCCTGAGTAATAGGCGGTCGAATCTGTTTTAGAGCTTGAGTTTGCAGAGCATTTTGCACCATACATTCCCGGATCCTGAACCTGATCAGTAGGCGTCTCTTTTCGTAACATATTAAGCTCATAATTACGTAACTTGTTAACCACCTTCTCTAAATCAAAACTATCAAATTATTTATCTTCTTTCATCAAAACTGTGTACATCTCCCATCTTGGTGGAAGAGCATCAAGAAGTTTTTCCACAATCTCACTCTCATAATACCTTATGGAGTAGTTGTCCAATTCGGTCATCAAGTGATAGTATCTTGTAATAATGTCATCAAGTGATTCATTCTTAAAATACTTGAATACCGAGGACTGAGTTATTAGTAACTTTGTCTTGGAGTTTCGAATTCTGATGTTACCTTCTTAGCGGCTCTCCAATGCTTCCCACAATTCTCTAGCCGACTTGTACTTTCGGAAAGTATGAAGAATTTCCTGAGGTAGTGCCATGGTGATTGCAGCTAGTGCCTTACTTTCTGCCTTGTACATTTTCTTCTCATCGTCCTCCATCTTATTATATTTTTTTAGTTGCTCACGTCCTTCAAACTCAGTTGTTGGAGGGATATAACCATCCTGAATACATACCCACATCTTTGCATCTTGATATTTCACATACTGCTCAAATCTGTCTTTCCACGCAACAAAATCAGTGCCTTTAAGTAACTTCGGAGCTGTAGTCGCTGACCCAGCTTCAACTTCCATCTTCACTAGTTCAGTGATGTTTATCGACGTCATATTAAACCGAAACAAGAGCTGGAACTAATTAAAACGGTATTCCGTGATGGCGAAGAAAGTATAACTTCGCCTTGTGTTAACTTCACCAAAGTACAACTTCACCAAGTAACTTCGCCAAAATACAACTTCACCTAGTAACTTCGCCAAAGTACAACTTCGCCGAAGAATTAACTTCACTTTCTGTTAACTTCACCAAGTAACTTCGCCAAAGGGAACTTCGCCGAAACCATAATAAAAGGTGACGACAACTTTGCTGGATGTGAGATCTGATTTTGAGCAGTGTTTTTCTTATTTCAAATGATTAAAAGGTAGTGTGCAATGCGACGAGGGTAATATACTGTAGGAATGGACTGAAAGAACGGTGGTTTACGTGAAACGATTCCGTGAAAAGTCTAGCGGAGTTCTTTTAACACAAGTGTGATAATCCTGAACCACACAATCACGAGCAAATGCTCTGATACCAATTGTAGGTTCCCTGCCGGATCAACACAGGATTATCTCATAACACGAGGGTGCAGAATCCCCTACGTATACGATACGATTGTTTAATCGAGAGACACGTAAAGAAAACATGTAACACGTAGGACAAAGGTTACTTTGTTATTAGATGTGAATACTATAAACACCAAAACCTGCTACGCCTTACAAAACGAACACCCAAAAAACCTGTGAACTAACGACGCAAGTTAGGTTTAAATAATACGACAACTTCACCTAACACCCTAGGCGAAGTTGTCCCTAACTTCGCCAGAACAGAAGTTCCCCAAAACTATATAAGCAAACTAACTAGTTCATAAAGACAAAACAAGCATCGTAACGATTACAGACACGATAGACTCGACACAAATGAACTACTGGCATAATGCACCAACAGTAACTCCTTCCAACGTCTATAGTCTTCAATGCTTTGTCCAATTCTTTAGCTAGGTATTAACTATTGAGGATCCTTTAACCATAAAGGATCTTTATTCCTGGAAATAGTCGCCAACAATAGCTTATCCACAAGGATCAAGAATCCTGGTCCCAACAATCATATTGAATTTTGAAGTCAATCTCTTCAGTAAGTGCTTCCCCACCATAAACTTTAGTAAACACTTTATCTTCTGACTTCCCAAGTTCTTCAACAAGATTGATTCCCAATTTGTCTTCTAATAGGGCAAAATATCTCATATGTAGATGTAACAAATCAGCTTGTTGCTACTCAACTCACCATCATCAATGATTTTTCTTTGGTTAGCATTTTCTTTCCTCAGTCTCTCATTTTCAATCACCAGACTATCAATTCTAATCCCTTGTTCATTAACAATAGACTTCAATGAATCATGGTCTCTAAAAGTAGGAAAATCTCCAAAACATCTTGCATCTAGTGACGATAAGCTAAAATCAGGAACCTTTTCAGCTGCCTTTGGTGAAACATGTGGAACTTGAACTTGTGGAGATGGTTCCATAACTGGTGTCTTTAAAATATTGTCATCTCTCCCCAAGTCAACAGCCGGTTCTTCAACGACAAATACTGGATTTATTGGAGTGACAGTCACTTCTGGTTCTTCAATATCAGGCTCATCAATCAGTTTTAACTTTAGAGATGCCGCCCTCATGGACTTCTTCTTAATACGAACCATCTTTTTCTTCACCGGCTTCTCAACAACATCTCTTGTAATAAAAGTCTCATCTTAACCATCTGTAGACTTGCGTTTCTTGGAACTCTTAGCCCTTTCCCCAAATTTAGCGCTTGGATTGGCTAATCTCATCCTTCTGTCTTCAGAATCCGACCCTGTTTCTTCAGGATCTTTCTTCGATGTAGCCGAGTATACCACTTCTAGAGTAACAACCTCTTTCTTCACGACTTTTTGCTTTTTCTTCTTGGGTGCAACAGATTCACCCTCTGAGTCAGACTCAATATTTATGAATCGCTTACCAACAGGTTTAAATTCCAACATCAGCCTGATCTCCTCTTCTCGATCTGAATCACTATTATCATGTCTCCATTTATTATCAATAGGATCCACATAATCAGGTTTCTTTAAATGTCCAAGTAAATCTCTGAATTTAGGAATATCAGCTTTTTCACATTCTTGTACGAAGCTAGTTTAGACAGATTGTTGCCAGTCACATGATCAAGAAAAATCATAGACCCTTTCTTCTTGACATTAGGAAACACGTCCTCAACAAACATCTGTACAAATCTCGGGTTTTGCAACCACTGATCATTTCTGAAATTCATCTTCATGTTGTCTAATATCATCCGGGAGAAGTTATACATTAGGTTCAAGAACAAAGCAGCCGTGGTACTCATCTGATAATGCAGTATATCATCATATCCACCCTTCCGATGTCCAGGACAATGAACTACTACGTCCACCAAATACTTGTACGATTGAGATAAAGTAGTCCTCTTGAATGCTAAACGGTTCAAGAATCTCTGTAACCCATTCTAAGCAAGCATCCTTTTACCATCTTTTCATCAAGATCAACAAGATCTAATGATTCATCACCAAACTCCAAAACCTTTCTAATCAAAGCTTCATTCACAACAATCTTCTGACCCTGCACTATAGATTGGATATCTGTACATGGATCTACTGAATGTGTAATAGCCTTGTAAATTTTGGATCTCTTCAAGAATGGCATGATTACTTTAAACTTTACTCCTTTGGGATCCTCTTCATTCAAGTAAGCACAAATGTTGTGCTCGGATCAGTAATTTTCCATTTCTTAACCATCTGCAAGCATAAACAAATACACATGTTAACATTGAATTCAATCAAACGGATAAGTTCTATTCAGCGTATATGTCTATATCTACGTATATGTCTAATCCAACGTATAAGTCTGACTCTAGCGTATATGTATGTTTAACGTATAGATCGTATAAGTCCTATCAGTGTATATCTATATTACAATGTATATGTCAGATTCACGTATATGTTTGAATGTTTGACTTTAGTCAACGCATAACATATACTCCATATATGTATAAACATATACGGTGTATATGTTTATGCTTTAACCAAAATCAAAACTGCAAATCTGCAAAATATTATGATTCAACACCAATCATATAAGCATCGGTTATGTCTGTTGATTTGTTGTAAAACACACGTATTTTCCGCATGTTTTATCTACGTATTATATTATATTTTATATGTTTCAACTCGTTTTAGATAGCTTTTACATAATTTTATTCATGTTGTAGGTTTTGGGTGAAAGAAAGAAAGAAACCGGGCTTTTGGAGTGGTTTACGAGCCTTTTACGCATACGTTTTCAAGTAAAAAACTCAAGGCCCGGTCCGTTACATCATGGAAAAGCCCAAGCCTCATATTATAACATAACATAAAAAAGAAAAAAAAAACCCTATGTGAACAGTGGCTGCGATCGTAGCAGAGCAGGAAGGGAACCAAGGAAGAAATCTTTTTTGTTCTTAGGGTTTGGACTTGTGGCAGCTAGGGAAAGAAGAACAAGCAACAACAAGCCTAGGTGGTCGTTTAACATCCGTTTTACAGCAGCAAGTGCACCCGAAAACCATCTCATATCCTTTCCTTAAACTATTGTTCATCAATCTTTCTTATACTTGTTGAATTGTTAACTAGTTTTGCAATTGCTTTATGGATTGAGTTGTTATTGATTAGTATTGATTGTTGGATGATTATTATGATGATTGGTATGAGTTTAATGATAATATTGTTGAGTGTTTGCTGCTGTCCAAATAATATGATCGGCTAATCTTGTTAGTTCTACCTAGGAATGATGATTATTGTTAGTGTTTGATAGGTTTATGGCTTGTTTGATTGATAGACTTGAATTGTTATTGTAAAGTTTGATTTAGACATGAAATAGGTTGTGTTTAAGGGCTGGAAATTTTGGTGATTCATTGCATAAACCCCGTGTGTCGGTTGATTAGTTTTGTATTGATTGATCGGTGCATTGTTTGATACTAGACTTGGTGTTTAGGGTTTGCTTGCGGTAGGTACCACCGTAGGGTTTTGTTGCGTGATTATTTGGATTAAGTACAGCGGTTAAACACCTTCTTTGAGACCGAGAGGTGATTGGAAGTTAGGGTTGTCTCATTCCCTTTGCATGCTAGAATAATGATTGCGCGAGAGCGAGTTCGTTTCTTGTCAGGTTTAGGTGTTTGAGCGACTACTTGATCTATTTTAGTTTAAGTTGAATTGTTCCTCTATCCTTGGTTGTGTAGTATTCATTGCCATTAGGGGTCGAGTGTTGGTGAGACCGAGAGGTGATCCTTCATTAGAACACGTTAGCAATTATTTCCCGGTTTGGTCGTTTTAGGCGATTTTGAGTAGATTAGGCTTGTTGAGTGAGACCAAGAGGTGATCTAGTGAGCCCGAGCGATCCTTAGTCGTGTCATTTTTAGGGACCGGTGTCTTGAAGTCATTCAATCCATTAGCTTGTTGGGCCTACAATTTGATTCAGACCTAGGTAGACGTTTTTCTCCATCCTAAGTTAACACAGTTAGTTCCCCGTTAAGTTTTCTATTTTTGGTAAGTTTTGTCAGTTAATATTATTCTAAGGTAGGTCTTGTCTAGGGTTAGTAATCGTTAGCGTCTTACGTGTCCACGTGTTTGATACTCGGACTTCCTAGGTCTATACTACTTGCGATCGGTACACTTGCCGGTTGTGTGTGGTTTTAGGATTTCGTTTTAATATTAAAGCTTAGTTGTGAGGGTCATTATTATAGGGTTATTAGACACGCATCAAGTTTTTGGCGCCATTGCCGGGGACACGGTTTTAGGCGTTTTGAGAGCAATCCGAGTTAGGACTTACCTTTTGTGCTACTTGTAATTATTTTTGTTTTATTTTACTTATTTGTTAGAATAGTTTAGATAATCTTATTCCTAATTATAGTTTTTATGCGACAGACTCGATCTCGTGGACCACCCGACACTGAAGCATTACCCGAGCCAGAGAGAGAGTTTTGTGAGAGACATCGTCCCTTTTCACCCTCTTCCACTTCTTCATCCGTTAACCCCGACGATAGAGATAGGATCATGGGCGACATTCCACCGAGGAGGACAGTTGTGGACCGGGCCCGACCAGCCAATGCTGGCGCGAGATCCAGCATCGCACAACCCGCCATTGGAGTTGCTACGAACTGGCAGATCCCGTCGAACATTCTAAATACCATTGCTCATTCTGCTCAGTTTCACGGGTTGCTTCATGAGAACCCGCACTCTCATCTCACCCGCATAGTGCGTATCTGCGACACTTCCTATCTTGCGGGCGTTTCCAAAGACGCCGTTAAGCTCCGCGTCTTTCCGTTTTCAATCGCTGATCAAGTGAGTCTGTGACTCGAGTCCCTCCCACAGGGCTCTATAGCTACTTGGGCTGCCATGCAGACTCAATTTCTTGAAAAGTACGATCCTGCGCCCAAGGCGGTCGTTTGCGTAACCAGATACATTCTTTTCAGATGGAGGACACCGAGAGTTCTTACGAGACCTGGGAGCGATTCAAGAATCTATTAGCGTTGTGCCCGAACCACGGCTTGCAAGATTGGGCGGTCGTCGAGAAATTTTATAATGGAGTGACGTACGCGACGCAGAGTATGCTCGACACGGCGGCGGGAGGAAATCTGTTGACGACTAAGGACCCTGATGAATGTATCGCTTTATTCAATGGACTAGCTATGAGTGCATACCAGAGACCACCCGCCAGAGGAGGTAAGACCGTCGATTCCATCTCATGAGGCATGCATTCGGTGGACACGACCACCGCGCTGACGGCATAGGTCGAGGCATTGGCGAATATGGTGAAGGATATGCAGACGAAGAGCAAGTTGTGCGAGATTTGTAGAGGCGGACATGATACCGTTCAGTGCCCAGTCAGTTCGCAGGAGGAGGCCGTAGACTTCATAGGAAATCCAAACCGAAATCCAAATTCTTCCAATTCTTATAATTCGGGATGGAGAGGCAATCAGAACTCCAACTAGAGGAGCGGCAACCAGCCCGGGTTTCAGCAACGCCAGAGTTTATTTCAGGATGCCGGTGAGGGAGCGAGCAATGGGGAGAAGAAGCCCACTTTGGAGGAGATAATGGCGCAACAGACACAGATGTTGTCACAGCTCATGGCACGAGGGGATTCCCGACACAAAGAGACGCAAGAGAAGTTCCGCGAGCACGAGCAATTCATGAGGAATCAGGCAGCGTCGATTCAGGATCTCGAGCGGCAGATGGGAGAGATAGCCAGTAGATTAAATGAGAGGCCTCAAGGTACGCTACCGAGTAATACCGAGCAAAACCCAAGAGGATTTGTGAAGGCTGTGACAACGAGGAGCGGTGCAGGGGCACGAGATGAGCCCGTGATTCAGCAGAGATCTAAAGGAGGAGTTGTCGAGGAGCCTGCAGTCGATGGAGAGGAGCAGGTGGATGAGGAGATTCAGATAGAGTCTCCGCCGGCACAGGTGCATTAGAGGAGCAGCCCAGGGAGTTCAGCACAGGCCGAGAAACAGCAGTCACCGAGCGAGCCACCGAGAGTTTACAAACCCTGATTGCCATACCCAGGGAGAGTTCGTAGAGATAGAGATGAGGAGTAGAACTCCAAATTTCTTGATCTTTTGAAGAAGCTTCAACTTAACATTCCATTCCTTGAGGCACTGACTCAGATTCCTAAACACGCGAAGTTCCTCAAGAATATCCTTTCAAATAAGGAGAAGCTTGCTGAGGTCGCTTCCATCCCATTGAGTGCTAGCTGTTCTGCTGTCTTACAGAGGAAGTTACCAGAGAAGAGAGCCGATCGAGGGAGTTTCACAATTCCCTGTACCTTGAGTGATGATACAGTGGTTCATGCGCTGGCTGATCTTGGTGCCAGTATCAATCTCATGCCGTATTCTGTGTATCGCAAGCTAGGTTTAGGCGAACCGAGGCCTACCAGGATGTGTATCCAGCTTGCTGATCGTTCTGTGAAATACCCTCGAGGGGTGGTCGAGAACATGCTGGTTCGTGTCGACAAGTTCATTTTCCCGGTGGACTTTGTCATTCTGGACATGAACGACTATGATTGTGTACCACTGATTTTAGGCCGATCATTCCTTGCCACTGCACAGGCGTTGATCGACGCCTGCGAGGGTAAGTTGATTTTGAGGGTTGGAGATGAGAACGTCACCTTTGACGTTCGACAGTCATCTAAGCATCCCAAATCGACTGATGACTCGCTATGCTTCATTGATACGATCATGACTCATGTAGGGGAGTTTTCCAGTGACCCCGGCGGAGGCCCCGCCTCAGACACACATATCCTAGATAGGGAAACCCCGAAGGTTGAGATGGTCGCCTTGACTGAACACCCCCCTGATGCTGACATTGAGTCATCTTCCTTTGATTCTGAGTTATCTACCGGAGATCGTCGTGTTCATCAGTTGCTTGAGTTGGAGGAGTTACGGGACCATACTTACGCGTATTCAGATTGTTATAAACAGCAGGTGAAGGAACTGCAGGATCGTAAGTTAGAGGGTA
Organism: Bidens hawaiensis; assembly: GCF_021521415.1. Classification (NCBI taxonomy): domain Eukaryota; kingdom Viridiplantae; phylum Streptophyta; class Magnoliopsida; order Asterales; family Asteraceae; genus Bidens; species Bidens hawaiensis. Next base: position 27,190 of record NW_027494981.1, read on the forward strand.
ACAAGCAGTTCAAGTGTGGGGATTTGGTATTATTGTATAACTCCCGGTTGAGGTTATTCCAGGGAAAGTTGAGATCCCGATGGTCGGGACCGTTCACGGTCACTGAGGTCTTCCCGTACGGCACTGTTGAAATAGAGGATAAAGGTGGGAAGTTTAAGGTGAATGGTCATAGACTGAAGCACTACACTGGCGAGCCGATGACTGATCAGATGGTCAAGGTATTCTACCTTGACCCACTCTCCGAGACGTAGAGATGTGGATGCACAACTTCATAACCTAGATCGATTACTTGGATTTTCTCAGCTAATGTTGACATAAGGTATCTTATGTCTTTTTCACCAGCATTAATTTTGACCGAGTAACTATTTTCCCTTTGTTTAGAGTAATGATGTTCTTCTTTTACAATTTTTAATTCTTTTTCCAAACTTACATGCTGATCAGTTAAAGCATTTAATTGATCAGACAGTTTTTCACATTGTTCACAATGAGGTTCAGAACATACCTCTGAGAGCTGATCATTCACTTCTGCCATGTATGCTTGATCCTCCACTGGTTCCTTGTCACATCTTTCACTCACGATATTCACCAGATTTGCTTGCTCAATCACTTCCTCAACTTTGATGTTCCAATTATATCCACCATTCTGTTGAGATACCATGGATTTTATTTCATTTCCATTCCCATTCTGTTAAGTAGGCCTGTTTTGACTCTGTTCAACTTTCTCATTTGGGCACTCTCTTGCAAAGTGTCCATTCTATTGACAGTTGTAGCAACGAACCTTTGACTTGTCAAATCCCGGTCTCTCTCCCACGAACTTTCGTCCACTCTTCTTCATAAACCGTTTTACCCTTCTTACAATCATCGCCATTTGCCACTGCAGATCCATTTCTTCCATGTCATCAGCATCTATCTGATCATAGTCCTCATCCAAGGTTGCAGGGTCAACTATCTTTCCCTTGATGTAATTCTCATAAGACGCAATGAAAGTGGCATGAAGAGCAAATTGTTGTTCAGCAGATTTTACACTCATAGGCATCTTTGAGTAATTCACATTTGAAGGACTAGTAGAAGAATTACTAACCAAGGATTGAGATTTTTAAGAACCACTTCCACTTGCTACAAAGCATATATCTTCATCCATATTCATCACCACATGACCATCTTTCGTAGAAGTTGGTTCCCCGCCTGAGTAATAGGCGGTCGAATCTGTTTTAGAGCTTGAGTTTGCAGATCCTTTTGCACCATACATTCTCGGATCCTGAACGTAATCAGTAGGCGTCTATTTTCGTAACATATTAAGCTCATAATTACATAACTTGTTAACCACCTTCTCTAAATCAAAGCTATCAAATTCTTTATCTTCTTTCATCAGAACTGTGTACATCTCCCATCTTGATGGAAGAGCATCAAGAAGTTTTTCCACAATCTCACTCTCAGAATACCTTATGGAGTAGTTGTCCAATTCGGTCATCAAGTGATAGTATCTTGTAATAATGTCATCAAGCGATTCATCATGCAAGCAGAATAGTCAGTTTAGCACAGCAGTCAATCATGCAAACATTCACAGTGAGAAACATAGATCATCAGTAAGCACCTCACTTAAGCACACATCCTAAATTAAACCTCATCAGCATTTATCATTCCTAAGCATTTTAACATAAAGTGAAACCTGGTCTTATCTAAAGGTTTGGTGAGCAAATCAGTCAAATTATCAGATGTGTCTACCCTTTTCATTTGTATAAGCCTTTTTTCCTAACAATCCCTAATGAAATGATGTCTAATTTCAATGTGCTTAGTCTTAGAATGTTGGACTGGATTCTTAACAATGAACATAGCAGCAGTATTATCAATTAAAATAGGTGTGAGTAAGAAATTCAGACCATAATCCAGCAGTTGGTTTTGAATCCACATAACCTGTGCACAGCAAGCAGATGCAGCAATGTACTCCGCTTCAGCAGTAGAGATTGACACTGTGGTTTGTTTCTTGCATTGCCATGACACGAGTCTGTTCCCAAGAAACTGACATCCTCCTGAAGTTGATTTTCGACTCATGTTGCAACCATCATAGTCACTGTCAGTATAAGCCATCAAATTAAAGGAAGAGTTCTTTGGATACCAAATTCCCAAGTCTGGTTTTCCTTTCAAGTATCTGAATATTCTTTTCACTGCTAGCATATGTGACACCTTGGGGTTTGCTTGAAATTTTGCACAGACACACACAACAAACATAATATCTAGCCTGGAGGTTGTGAGATACATCAATGATCCTATCTTGGCCCTATATTCATGCTGGTCCACTGGCTCCCCCTTTTCATCCATTTTTTCATGTGTGTCCATTGGTGTTGACACTGTCTTGAAGTCTTGGCACTTGAACTTGGTGAGAATCTCTTGCACATATTTTGATTGATAGATGAAAATTCCATCTGTCTTCTGTTGCACTTTCAGTCCAAGGAAGAAATTCATTTCTCCTATTGAGCTCATTTGGTATTTGGACTTCATTACTTGCTCAAATTCCTTGCACATTTGTTCATTTGTTGAGCCAAAAATGATGTCATCCACATACACTTGCAGCAGTAGCAAATCTTTTCCCTTTCTTTTGTAAAACAAAGTCTTGTCAATGGCCCCTCTACAGAAGCCATGTTCTAACAGATGGTTAGACAGCTCATCATACCAGGCTCTTGGTGCCTGATGTAGTCCATAAAGTGCCTTACTTGGATGAATTGGATCTTAAAATCCAGAAGGTTGAGTGACATAAACTTCTTCATCTATCTTTCCATTCAGAAATGCAGATTTTACATCAAGCTGATAGACTTTAATGTTCATTGATGCTGCATATGCTAGAAAAATCCTGATAGCCTATAGCCTTGCAACAGGAGCAAATACCTCTTCAAAGTCTACTCCTTCTTCTTTTAGACACCCTGAGCCACCAATCTAGCTTTGTTCTTAATCACTATCCCCCTTTCATCCTTTTTGTTTCTAAAGTCCCATTTTGTACCAATTGCATACTTGCCTCTGGGCTTGTCCACCAAGTCCCACACATGTAAGTCTCTGAACTGAGATAATTCCTCCTGCATAGCTTCCACCCAGCTGTTGTCCTTTAAAGCTTGACTGATATTCTTTGGCTCAACTTGGGATAGAAAATAGGCATACAGACAGATATTTGCTCTTTCAGATGCACTTCTGGTAACTCTTTCATGTAGATCTCCAATGATGTTCTCTGCAGGGTGATTTATTTCAACAGAGGTAGTTTGAACAACTGGTGGTACAAACACTTCTTCTTCTAGATTTGTCATATTCATCTCAGCAGATTCATCTTCAAATCTGTCTTGATTTTCAGTAGAGTTTTGAACATCATTGAGTTTTGAGGTAGATGCCTCATTTCCTCCAAGCTACAATGAGTCAAACAGGGTCTGCAACTCAGACATTTCTTCAGTCTGAGAGATGGGCTCACTTTCAATAACACTTGGACCTTCATTTGAAATTTCAACTGCAGCCTCTTGTCCAACTCTTTCTACTTCATCTTCTTCTTGGATGTTTCTACCAAAGTTAAAACCATTTGCTTCAGGAGCAACTAAGGTCCACAGTTTGTTCAGATCTACTTGTTTTGCTTTTTCTTTTTCTTCAAAGCTGGTTCTATACATACTATCATCCATATCTTCACTATAGATTTTAAATGATTTGATCATTTTCTCAAGATCAAATAGCCATTTTGGACCATCAGTATTGTTGAACTGGTTTTCATTGAAGATGATGTCAGATGATTCAGTGACCACCATGTGCTCTTTCACATAGACTCTATAAGCTTTTGAATGAGATGAGTAGCCCACAAAGAAACATTCTAGTGATTTGGACTGGAATTTGTTCAAGTAGTCCTTTGTGTTCAAGAGTGAGCATTTACATCCAAAAGCCTTCAAGAACTTCACATAAGGCTTTCTCTGGTAGAGAATTTCATATGGAGTCTTATTTTGAGCCTTGTTAAGTAGAACCCTGTTCTGCATATAACATGCAGTATTTATTGCTTCTGCCCAGAATGTAACAGGAAGGTTAGCATCAGCAATCATGGTCCTTGCAGCTTCAATTAAAGTTCTATTTCTCCTTTCTGCAACACCATTTTGTTCAGGGGTTCTAGGAGCACCGTACTGCTGGAAAATACCCTTAGAAGTGCAGAATTCACTCATCGTGTCATTCTTGAACTCTGACCCATTGTCACTTCTAATTACCTTCACTTTCCTGTCAAGTTGATTTTCCATCTTGAGTACACAAGATTTGATCAAATTTGGGGTTTCATCTTTGGTGCCCATGAAATATACCCAAGTGAATCTTGAAAAATCATCAGTTATCACAAGGCAGTATCTCTTCTTCCTAACACTTGGAACACTCACCAGACCAAACAAGTCCATGTGAAGATGTGCATTTTTCTTCTAGCTTGAACTCTCTTGTGGGAAGGCCAACAACATGTTCACCTTTCACTAGTTTGTTCATGTTCTTCAAATTTACATGACACATCTTCCTATGCCATAGCACAATTTCATTCTCAGTTGCCTTTGATACAAAGCATGAACCACCTCTTAAAGTTGCAATATTCATTCTGAGTTCATAGAGGTTGCCGTTTCTTGGAGCAATCATCATAATCATTTCAGTTGGAATCACAAACTCTGGCTTCAAAATTAGGCAATGTTCATCATTGAAGGCAACCTTGTATCCCTTGTCACACACTTGAGAAATGCTCAGCAAATTGTACTGTATTCCTTCAACATGTAGAACATTCTCAAAGGATACTTTGCCATTTGTGAGTGTTCCCTTTCCAACAATTTTTCCTCCATTTTCATCACTCCCAAATGCAACTGGTCCCTTATACTTCTTCACATAATTAATCAATGTAGTCTTGTCACATGTCATGTGCCTTGAACATCTACTGTCCATATACCATAGATCATTGCTACTCATGGACTGTTCCTGTACACACAAAAGGAACCAGTTTGATTCTGAGTTACAAACTCCATCAGTTTGTAATTCAGAGATAGTGGAGGATGCATCAGAAGTTGGGATTGGAACAGGCGGTGGATCTTCATACACGACTTCACAATCCTCATCAGTGTTGGACTCTGATCCAAAGTGCACTGCAGACACTTTAATGCTACTATCAACTTCCTCAATCACCTTATCCTTCCCTTCTTCTACTTCCTTCTTTGCCTTCCACTTGAATCCTCTTGGTTCAAATCCTTGTTTCAACAGAAACTTCTCATCACCATTTAGAACACCTGGTCTTCTCTTTGCTTTCTCTTCGTTTGGTGACCTTCTGTTCTTGTCTGTTGTTTTCAGGATTTGGTCATCTTTTTGATCTTCAAAATTGTTTTGAACCTTTGTTCCAACATAGGCTGATGGTTCTTAGCTTCAGATGGGTTTTTATTTCCATTCAAGTATCTCTCATACATTTCTTTGTAGCTATTCATTTCATAGCCACTAACCACATCTGGAATTTCAAAAATATCCTCAAGAACCCATCAAGAGTCAGTGTGATGCCCATATGCATCACATTTCGTGCAGAACACTTTAGCAAAGCTTCCCAAATCTTCAAGAAGTTTATTGTCCTTGATCTTGTCACTTGGTTTAGGGAAGTCAAATCCTAAAGATGTCTTTGGATTCAAGGTGTTGGAGAAATCCATCTTGATTGGCTTGCTGAGATCAATTGCTTGTGGATATTTTTCTTTGATAAAAACAATTTTCTTCAGCTTGGATGACATTCTTGAAGAACCACCCTCTTGTTCTTTTGGATATTTTCTTCTTGGAGCATAATCCACTTCACCAACATCAAATAATTCATGATTAGAAAAGACTGGGTAGATTGTTGGATGACTCTAATCATAAGAGGACTTAATTGATTGTTCTGTTTTCTTCTTGATGACTGGCTGTGATCCTGATCTCTTCTTGATGACTGGCTGTGGTCTAGCACATATATTAAATGGAACATGCTCTCTTCTCATTCTCTCTTGGTGCTTTCTTCCCTTTGATGTCATAGGAGGCAGAAGAGGAATTTTGTCACTTTTCTTCTTATTTGTTCTTTTCTTCTTCTTCTCCTTTGATGACTTAGAGCTTCCACAGCTACAGTTGCGTTCTTCACTGGAGTATTCACTCCACTTCTTTTTCTCTCCTTGAGGCTGTTCATCAATCATAGTTTCTGACTTATCAGTCTGTTTCATCACAAATTCTCCATCCGGATCTACAATCACATCATCATACTGCTTGATAAATTCAAGCTTATCATCAAACACATTTTTGAACTGTTTGAGATACTCACTTCTGCTCTCTTTATCAACTTTCAAAGGATAACTGTCGCAAAAAGGTGGTGGTACCTTCTTGTACTTCTCTTCTTCTGTCATTTTTTCAACATGACCAATAATGTTTCCTGTAGAGACAAGGTTTTTCAAAAACTCCATTTCAATCAACAACTCTGCATTCTTGAGTTTTTCATCAGCAAACATCTTCTTTAGTCCTTCTATCTCAATTCTCATTCTGGATTGAGCTTGATATGATACCATACAATCATCCTCCAATCCCTTGATTTGACTTTCATATGTAGCCTCACTATCCGCATACACATTCAGAAAGACATCCTTCCTTCCACATTCAGTTTTCCATTTTCCAACCTCCTGATTTAATTCATCAATTGTAGCAAGAAGATCAGAAATAGAAGTATCAGAATGTACCTGAGTGTTGGAAGATTCAGCCTTGTCATTTATTTTAGCCATGAATGCAACATTTGCCCTTTCCATCTCAGCAGCATGATTACTCCAGTCAAACTCTCCATCCTATGCCACCCTTGTAACAGCTACATTTCCTTGATCCCTTTGCTGGTTCACACCATTTTGAGATGGTCTGTTTTTGATTTGTGTGAACCTACATCTGATTATTTCTCTGAGGTTGAAATGTTTGTTGCTGGGTTCTATTCTGATTTTGATAGGGATTTTGGTTTGGCATTTGATTCCTTTGCTGCTGAAAGTTTTGGTTTTGATTCTGATAGAACTGATTCTGGTTAACTTGATTGCCAGACTGCCTTGGCATGTTGCATTCCCTTGCAAAGTGTCCCGATTGTTGACAGTTATAACATATGGCTTTGGATTTGTCAAATCCAATCCTTTCATTGGGTCCATTGAAACTGGTTCTGCCAGTTCTGTTATACAACCTTTTGCTTCTTACTGCCAACATAGCCGCTTGCCATTTGATGTCCATATCTTCTAAATCATCAGCATCTATCTGTTCTAAGTCTTCTTGTACGATGCTTGTGTTTATCAGATTCTTGTCCACAAAGGCATGGTAAGACTCAGTGAACATTGAGAATAATGCCTGGTAATCTGTTCCTTGAGTTGGATTGTGTTGTGCGAAAGAAGACTGCCCATTTCCAGTAGATTGATTGTCATCTTCCATCAGCTGCACATTGAATCTTGATTGATTGTTACAAGATGAGTTTGTTTCTGATGGTTCCTCAATGATAGGCTGTTGATTCTTGATCGAGAGATTGCCCATGGGTGCCACAAGAGCATTGTTCATTTGAAAGCTTGGCTTGTCCTCTCGAATCATATGATTCTCAATCGTTTCATGCTCAGCAGCCTTAAGAAAGGCAATCACATCATCCAATTTGAAGCTAGGAAAATTTGCCTTTTCCTTTATAAACTTTCTTGTAGTGTACCATTCTCCAGAAAGAGATTACAGAAGCTTCTTGTTAAGCTCAAAATCGGAAATCTGCAATTCAGTGGTCCTAATTTCATTCACATTGGTCATGAACCTTTGTAACACTGACTTCAACCTTTCTCCTTCTTTAAACTTAAATCTATCCAACTGCTGCTTCAGTCGGTCTTTCTTAATATCTCTCAACTCAATGTTCCCTTCAAACATTTCAATCACTGCATCATACATGTCCTTTGCAGTCTTGTGATGATTTACAGTGGTTAAAATTTCCAATGAGAGCCCCAACTTCAGAATTGACAGTGCTTTATCATCCCCCTTTTTCATTCTCAAATCAACCGCAGCGTTGTTGTTTGGAGCTACTGAAGGAATTTAGTTCCCTTCAGTGATAGCCATCCAAAGTTCCGGGTCGTTATAGTTCACTGCAGCTTCAAATAGCACCTTCCATTTTATGAAGTTCTATTGTCCAAGCAACCTTGGAATCTTGTTAGTTGACACTTCCTGGTCTTCCATTTCACCAGATCTGAGTTTTTCAGCAGCAGAGCACAGTGAATCTTCAAGCTTCTTCACAAACCCTCAGTCCCGTGGTCTTCAGTGAGCTTACTCAAGCTCTGATACCACTTGTCGGGACCGTCCGTCGGGTGAAACCTTAGCAAAGGTTTGATAAGAACACACCGATTCAAATACTCAAAGACCAATTGAATATCCCGGTGGAATTAGGATATCCGATGATTGAGAATGAAGGATTGTGAACAGATATCAAACACAAAACAGTAAATGATAATCAGTAAAAGCTATTTCCAAGACAAAGATTCACTTATTTAATGATACATCGGTGGTACAGTGAATGAAATGTCTAGGGTTTTGTGTGACGGCGGCTCTCGAAATCCGTACCTAGAAATCCATCTCGAAAAACCCGTCCCCTAAAGGTACCCTAGGACGTCTATTTATAGACCTTGACTTTCCTTTTCAGACGTCCTAGTCATTACATAATGAAAGATAAATCTAATACAAGTGTTACAGTCCTCGAGCAAGGTACATACCTTGCTCGAGCAAAGTTCCTATACTAGGTGTGCTCGGTGAGTATCCTCGAGCAAACTTTACTTGGAATATATTCTCTTTCGATGAATACATATTCCCTTTGAGTAAGCTTCATTCCTCTTGACTTGTTCAAACTTTGCTCGAATAAGTCCATCGAGCAAGCTCATTCTTCTTGATGTCTTCAGCTTTTCTTATTCAGCAATCTTTAGCATGCTTGGATGTAAATCTTGTTCGGTAACTAAACAGTGCTTGAAGTCTTTTCTTTGATTCACATGACATCCTCTTATTACATCCATGCTCGTCCCCATGTGCTCGATCATCCTGTGCTCATAACACTTGGCTGGAACTTGTATGATCAAGTTGTTTGCTCGATTGGCAATCCATGCTCGATAGAAGAATACTCTTGCTCATTGAAGTGTAGCTTGCTCGAAGCCTTTAACACTTAGAAGAATCAACCATTTAAGGTTCAGAACCTTGCTAGAAGTAGTAAAAACCATGCTCGATTTTCTGGGCTTGCTCGAATTCCATACTTAGTCGTTTCTGAGAAGGTTGAGAAAATTCCAATCTTCCTTATCAAAAATCCGACCCAACAATAGCACATAATTCTGTGCTCGAGAATCATGGTCTGTGCCCGAATGACTTAGAGAACATTTCACTACATATCATTGTGCTCGAAAAGCAACAGTTTGTCATAATCAGGCACATTCGAATGCTTGAGACACTTAGAGAGCAAGTCTAATGTCAGGACCGTCCGTCGGGTGAAACCTTAGCAAAGGTTTGACAAGAACACATCGACTCAAATACTCAAAGACCGATTGAATATCCTGGCGGAATCAGGATATCCAATGATTGAGAATGAAGGATTGAGAACAGATATCAAACACAAAACAGTAAATGATAATCAGTAAAAGCTATTTCAAAGACAAAGATTCACTTATTTAATGATACATCAGTGGTACAGTGAATGGAATGTCTAGTGTTTTGTTTGACGGCGGCTCTCGAAATCCGTACCTAGAAATCCATCTCGAAAATCCTGTCCCCTAAAGCTACCCTAGGACGTCTATTTATAGACCTTGAATTTCCTTTTCAGACGTCCTAGTTATTACATAATGATAGATAAATCTAATACAAGTGTTACAGTCCTCGAGCAAGGTACATACCTTGCTCGAGCAAAGTTCCTATACTAGGTGTGCTCGGTGAGTATCCTCGAGCAAACTTTACTTGGAATATATTCTCTTTCGATGAATACATATTCCCTTTGAGTAAGCTGCATTCCTCTTAACTTGTTCAAACTTTGGTCGAATAAGTCCATCGAGCAAGCTCATTCTTCTTGATGTCTTCAGCTTTTCTTATTCAGCAATCTTTAGCATGCTTGGATGTAAATCTTATTCGGTAACTAAACTGTGCTTGAAGTCTTTTCTTTGATTCACATGACATCCTCTTATTACATCCATGCTCGTCCCCATGTGCTCGATCATCCTGTGCTCGTAACACTTGGCTGGAACTTGTATGATCAATTTGTTTGCTCGATTGGCAATCCATGCTCGATAGAAGAATACTCTTGCTCATTGAAGTGTAGCTTGCTCGAAGCCTTTAACACTTAGAAGAATCAACCATTTAAGGTTCAGAACCTTGCTCGAAGTAGTAAAAACCATGCTCGATTTTCTGGGCTTGCTCGAATTCCATACTTAGTCGTTTCTGAGAAGGTTGAGAAAATTCCAATCTTCCTTATAAAAAATCCGACCCAACAATGGCACATAATTCTGTGCTCGAGAATCATGGTCTGTGCCCGAATGACTTAGAGAACATTTCACTACATATCATTGTGCTCGAAAAGCAACAGTTTGTCATAATCAGGCACATTCGAATGCTTGAGACACTTGTAGAGCAAATCTAATGTCAGGACCGTCCGTCGGGTGAAACCTTAGCAAAGGTTTGACAAGAACACATCGACTCAAATACTCAAAGACCGATTGAATATCCTGGCGGAATCAGGATATCCAATGATTGAGAATGAAGGATTGTGAACAGATATCAAACACAAAACAGTAAATTATAATCAGTAAAAGCTATTTCAAAGACAAAGATTCACTTATTTAATGATACATCAGTGGTACAGTGAATGGAATGTCTAGTGTTTTGTGTGACGGCGGCTCTCGAAATCCGTACCTAGAAATCCATCTCGAAAAACCTGTCCCCTAAAGCTACCCTAGGACGTCTATTTATAGACCTTGACTTTCCTTTTCAGACGTCCTAGTTATTACATAATGAAAGATAAATCTAATACAAGTGTTACAGTCCTCGAGCAAGGTACATACCTTGCTCGAGCAAAGTTCCTATACTAGGTGTGCTCGGTGAGTATCCTCGAGCAAACTTTACTTGGAATATATTCTCTTTCGATGAATACATATTCCCTTTGAGTAAGCTTCATTCCTCTTGACTTGTTCAAACTTTGCTCGAATAAGTCCATCGAGCAAGCTCATTCTTCTTGATGTCTTCAGCTTTTCTTATTCAGCAATCTTTAGCATGCTTGGATGTAAATCTTGTTCGGTAACTAAACTGTGCTTGATGTCTTTTCTTTGATTCACATGACATCCTCTTATTACATCCATGCTCGTCCCCATGTGCTCGATCATCCTGTGCTCGTAACACTTGGCTGGAACTTGTATGATCAATTTGTTTGCTCGATTGGCAATCCATGCTCGATAGAAGAATACTCTTGCACATTGAAGTGTAGCTTGCTCGAAGCCTTTAACACTTAGAAGAATCAACCATTTAAGGTTCAGAACCTTGCTCGAAGTAGTAAAAACCATGCTCGATTTTCTGGGCTTGCTCGAATTCCATACTTAGTCGTTTCTGAGAAGGTTGAGAAAATTCCAATCTTCCTTATCAAAAATCCGACCCAACAATAGCACATAATTCTGTGCTCGAGAATCATGGTCTGTGCCCGAATGACTTAGAGAACATTTCACTACATATCATTGTGCTCGAAAAGCAACAGTTTGTCATAATCAGGCACATTCGAAAGCTTGAGACACTTAGAGAGCAAATCTAATGTCAGGACCGTCCGTCGGGTGAAACCTTAGCAAAGGTTTGACAATAACACATCGACTCAAATACTCAAAGACCGATTGAATATCCTGGCGGAATCAGGATATCCAATGATTGAGGATGAAGGATTGTGAACAGATATCAAACACAAAACAGTAAATGATAATCAGTAAAAGCTATTTCAAAGACAAAGATTCACTTATTTAATGATACATCAGTGGTACAGTGAATGGAATGTCTAGGGTTTTGTGTGACGGCGGCTCTCGAAATTGTTGGTGCATTTTGTGACCGTCGCTATGCAATTCAGACCAGCGGAGACGCCATAGGTGAAGTTAGAACAACTTCGCCTTAGGCGAAGTTAGAACAACTTCGCCAACGGCGAAGTTAGGACAACTTCACCTTAGGCGAAGTTATCACAACTTCGCCATAGGCGAATTTATGAACAACTTCGCCTACTGACGCCTACTGAAGTTTATATATATATATACGTGTGTCTTGTTTAGGTTAAGAATCCAGTAATTTAGAGAGTTGTGTGTTACAGTTTGAGTGTCGAGAAAGAACAAACAGAGAGAGAGTGTCGTTAGGGACGACCCGAGGTAGAGCTCACCTCGGGTCGGACGTGTTTCTGTTTATGTTACGGTATGTAACGTGTTTGTTTAATTATTATTATAAAGAATCTGCAGATTTGTTTATCCCGTTCTTGTATTTGTTCGTGTATTTGTTCGTGTACGTGTTTGTGTTCTTCATCTTGTACACCATTAACGAGTCTAGGAGGATTCCGCACTCCTAGACCTCGTGCGGATCTCGTATCGATCGGTGATGCCCCCGGGGGGACCTACATGTTTTTTTTTTTTTTTTTTTTTTTTTTTTTTAAGTACTCTAGGCGAAGTTACGGATAACTTCGCTTGAAGTAGGTTAAGAATCCAGTGACGTTAAGTACCCTACGCACATGTGACCGTATCCGTACCTAGAAATCCATCTCGAAAAACCCGTCCCCTAAAGCTACCCTAGGACGTCTATTTATAGACCTTGACTTTCCTTTTCAGACATCCTAGTTATTACATAATGAAAGATAAATCTAATACAAGTCTTTGCTTTGACTCACGTGACATCCTCTTATTGCATCCATGCTCATCCCCATGTGCTCGATCATCCTGTGCTCGTGACACTTGGTTGGAACTTTTATGATCAAGCTGTTTGCTCGATTGGCAATCCATGCTCGATAGAAGAATACTCTTGCTCGTTGAAGTGTAGCTTGCTTGAAGCCTTTAACACTTAGAAGAATCAACCATTTAAGGTTCAGAACCTTGCTCGAAGTAGTAAAAACCAGGCTCGATCGTCTGGGCTTGCTCGAATTCCATACTTAGCCGTTTCTAAGGAGGTTGAGAAGATTCCAATCTTCCTTATCAAAAATCCGACCCAACATCTAACAGGCAGAACACGCTCGAAAATAATTATGTCATAACAGATCACATTGTGGCAAGTAATTCATGTTTGTTCTATAAACAGACATTGTCACACATCAAAAACATTATTCTTAAACCTTCAAAACTCATCAAGAATAATCTGTTAGACACTGAGTTGACCTAAGCATTTAGTCTAAGGTGAACTAAGAGATCAGATTTCAGCTAATATTTCAAGCAAAACTTTTTATAGAAATATCTCAACATGGGATCATACTGTTTGATTACTTTCACAACACTTCATGGTTGGCATTATTGTGGCCTAGTTCAGGTTGTCATTGGAGATGAACTTTTCATGGTTGTCATTGTTTCAGTGATATTTTAAGGTTCAATTAAGTGCCAAAGTCTATATGGTCAACACTTTAGATCTAGTTTGTCCTTAATCTCTTCGCAAGGCTTATTTAGCATTCTCCAAGTCATCTCAATTTGACTTCAACCCCCTGATGCATTAGTCAAAATAAGTTTATGTGTTTAAGCAGTTTTATTTGAAAAGCATACTTTAAGGTTGAACGTTAGACTTACATGCTATCCGGGCTTACATGGCTTACATTCAGAGTGTTAGGACTTATTTGAATGCCCCACCCTTGTAGTTCTGTTGGTGCCTCTTTAAGTCTGAATAGTTTTATAAATATATAATATTGCATATTTAGCACATTTAATCCTTTTTCTTACATATAGTAGAATATACATATAGCTGCTCAGACATTTTGATAAAAGTTTTGATAAACAAGACATCAACAGGCTTGTGTATGAATGGATAATTACCTTTCTGCCCTTCATTTGGAGAGATATGTAAGAGAAAGACTTTAATTTTCAAATGTATCCCCACATCAAACTCAGCAGTATCATTATGTTTATATCACCTGGACAACTATTTACCATAGAAAGTTATCAAGCAATGTCAATGACTGAATTTTGGTATTTTAGGCCTATAATCAATGTGTTAGGTCAATCAACAGTTTTCTATCATTTCCCAAAGGTTGGATACTATTTCTATCATAAAAACCTTTTCAAGCTTCTATAAAGCTTGCAACTGAATAATCTTATTATTTCTCATATGAGTTCACCACAAACAGTTTGTTAAGTCAAAAACCATATTAATTGTTTCAAAAACCACTTTCTTTTAAAAATTCATTTTGCACTTGATTTTTGAAAAAAAAAATCTCATTTAAGAACATATGACTGACAAACAACACCTATGATTCACATAGTCACCATATTCATAATATTTCACTCGAGCACATATGAATCCTATCAAGCAGAGTCAGAATCTATAATTTCAATGCATGTGCTCGAAACACTTAGACAAATATTCTAGACACATGTCTGTGCTTGAACAACAGAAACATGTTATCTATACTTAAAATACTTAGAAAATGTTTTCAAGATAAATTGTTTGTGCTTAAAGAGCAACAAAAACCAATTTCAATTCATGCTCGAAGCACTCAAACAATCAAAATGGATCAACTAAGCAAAACATTCAAATATTTAGGTCATAATCAGTAACCAAACTTCACATTTCACACAATCAAAATCAACAAGCAAGATTCATGCAAATAGATAGTCATTTAAGCATATGTCATAGAATCATTACAATCAAAACAGTGAGTATCAAACAAATTGTCAATTTGTGTCTCACTTAAGCACACATCATCAATCAGTCTTCATCAGCATTTATCATTCCCAGGCATTTTAATAGATAATGAAACCTGGTCTTGTCTAATGGTTTGGTGAACAAGTCAGCCAAATTATCAGTTGTTTCTACCCTTTTTATTTCTATTAAGCCCTTTTCACTACAGTCTTTAATGAAGTGATGCCTAATTTCAATGTGCTTTGTTTTAGAATGATGAACAGGATTTTTGACAATGAACATGGTAGCGGTATTATCAATTAAAATGGGAGTAAATAAGAAATTTAGACCATAATCCAGTAGTTGATTTTGGATCCAGAGAACCTGTGCACAACAAGCAGAGGCAGCAATGTACTCAACTTTAGCAGTTGAGATGGACACTGCAGTTTGCTTCTTTCATTGCCATGACACCGGCCTATTTCCATGAAATTGGCATCCTCCTAATGTTGACTTCCTGTTCATGTTGCAACCATCATAATCACTGTCAGTGTAGGCCATAAAGTCAAATGAGGGGTTCTTTGGGGTACCAAATTCCTAAATCTGGTTTGCCTTTAAGGTATCTGAATATCCTCTTCACTGCTAACATATGGGAGACCTTGGGGTTTACTTGAAATCTTGCACATATACAGACTACATACATGATATCTGGCCTTGAAGCTGTCAAATACGTCAGTAATCCTATCTTGGCCCTATATTCATGTTGGTCCACTGACTCCCCGTTTTCATCTATCACCATCTTCTCATGTGTGTCCATTGGAGTGGGCACTGTCTTGTATTCTTGGCATTTGAATTTGTTGAGAATTTCTTGAACATATTTGGATTAGTTGATGAATATTCCATCAGTCTTCTGTTGCACTTGCAATCCAAGAAAGAAATTCATTTCTCCCATTGAGCTCATTTTGTACTTAAATTTCATGACTTGCTCAAAATCTTTGCACATTTGTTCATTTGTTGATCCAAATATAATTCATCAACATATACTTGAACTAACAGTAGGTCTCTTTTGTTCCTTTTGTAGAACAAAGTTTTGTCAATTGATCCTCTGCTGAAGCCATTATCCAGAAAGTGATTTGAGAGCTCATCATACTAAGCTCTAGGAGCTTGATGTAGTCCATACAATGCTTTGCTCAGCTTGTACGCCTTGTTTTGTTTGAATTGGATCTTCAAATCCTGGAAGTTGTGTCACATACACTTCTTCATCAATCTACCCATTCAAGAATTCAGACTTGACATCCAATTGATAGACTTTGATGTTCATGGATGCTGCATATTCTAAGAATATTCTAATTGCTTCTAGTCTGGCAACTAGAGCAAAGACTTCTTCAAAATCTACCCCTTCTTCTTGTAAACATCCTAGAGCCACTAGTCTTGCTTTGTTCTTGATGACTATTCCTCTTTCATCCTTCTTATTTCTGAAAACCCACTTGGTGCCAATTGCATATTTTCCTTTTGGTTTGTCAACCAAATCCCATACATGTAAGTCCCTGAATTGAGCTAACTCCTTCTGCATGGCTTCCGCCCAACAGTTATCTTTCAAGGCTTGATTGATATTTTTAGGTTCAACTTAGGAGAGAAAGCTGGCATAAAGACATATGTTTGCCCTTTCAAATAAGGTAATCAGGCCTAAATTGCATGAAAAAGGGCTTCGCATCGCATGCCATGAGAAGCGAAATGGCCACACGGAGCGAAATGGCCATGCAAAGCGAAATGGCCATGCGAAGCGAAATTTAATGCGAAATTCCATGTGAATTTCCATCCGATTCAATTTTCTGATGCGTTTTTGATAAAGGACTATTAATGAAAATAACATTTTTCCGAGCTGACCTGGCAGCTCAACCCCAGCAAGGGGCTCTGCCCCTTCGACCCTGCTACGGGCTGCCGCCCCTAGACCCCGCTACCAGGGGCGCTGCCCCCTGACCCCCGTTAGTTGATGGTTTCATGAACGTAGATGTATGGACTAGGTTTAACCGGTTGTGGACACGTCATGGGAATCTTAGAGATCGAGTCCTAGACGAAGCCCATAAGTCTCGATACTCGATCCATCCAGGATCTACCAAGATGTACCAAGACTTTAAGAAAGACTACTGGTGGCCGGGTATGAAGAACGAAGTAGTAGATTATGTCAGTAAGTGCTTGACTTGCTTGTAGGTCAAGGTAGAGCACCAGAAACCGTTTGGAAAGACACAGCCTTTGGAGATACCCGAATGGAAATGGTAACACATCACCATGGATTTCATAACTAAGCTACGGCATAAGCTAAGAACCATGATACCATATGGGTGACTGTGGATTGTTTGACTAAGAGTGCTCACTTTCTGCATATACGAGTGGCTGTCTCGTCAGAAGCATTAGCAAATATGTTCGTTAAGGAAGTCGTGGAGAAGCATGGAGTGCCGCTGTCGATAGTGTCTGATAGAGTACCCGCTTTACTTCAAGATTTTGGAAGAAGTTCCATGAAGCCATGGGGACAAGACGAAACATCAGCACGGCGAATCATCCACAAACAGATGGACAGTCCGAGAGGACTATCCAAACCCTTGAGGATATGCTATGTGCTTGTGTGCTAGACTTTGGAGGAAGCTGGGATGATTATTTGCACTTAGCAAAATTCTCTTACAACAACAGTTATCATTCAAGTATTGGCATGCCTCCTTTTGAGATGTTGTATGGTAGACGTTGTAGAACTCCCGTATGTTGGGGAGGAATTGGTTAGAAAAAAATTGGAAGTTTAGAAATGGTGCAAGAAACCTCTTCAAGGTTTGATCAGATAACGGCCAGGATGAAGGCTGCTCAAGATCGTCAGAAGTCATATGCCGATAAGTGGAGACGGCCAATTGAGTTTAATGTTGGAGACCACGTGATGCTTAAAGTCTCGCCTTGGAAGGGGATTATTCATTTTAGGAAGAGAGGAAAGTTGAGTCCGAGGTACATTGGACCGTTCAGAATCTTGGCCCGAGTGGGCGAAGTGGCTTACAAGCTAGATTTACCCGATGAGCTAGATGGAATCCATTCTACCTTTCATGTATCTCACTTGAGGAAATGTCTAGCTGATGACACATCCCATGTGCCACTGCTGGATATCGAGGTGGACGAACAGATGAACTATGTCGAACAGCCAATTGAGATAGTTGAAAGAAAAAATGCACAAGTTTTACCCTAAATTGTTTAAGTAATAGTTACCGAAACCTCTTTTAAAGAGGGTAGACTTGTAACATCCTATTTTGAGAATATTAAATAACAAGAGGATTTGTTATTAACCGTGTGTTGTTTATTTAATTGTTTGATAGTGTTTGGATAATATTGGATTTGCAATTGAGAGTGGGTGGTGGGGCCCATAACCCCCCTATAAATATCAACCACTTCCCCATTCTTTCTCTTTTCTTTCTAAACATACAAACACACCCACACACGAGAAACACACACATACTCTCTCTTACACCCGAATCCAAATCCGAGCTAAGAAGAAGGAAGAATCTCGTGTGTAAACATCGTTTAAACAACAAGAACACGTCCAGATCTACGAGTTGGTCCAGAGCTGAACCCGAACCCAAGAACAAAAGGTGATTTCGGTCAAAAAGGGTTACCTGTTGTGGTTAAGTTCGACATGCAAACTGGTAGAACGATAGGTTGGGTCGTAAGAGGCTAGAAAAATGTAAACTTAAGGGGTTGAATGTTAACGGTTTAATTTTAGGACAAAAAGGTGTTGTTTGGACCTTATAAAACACGGGTACACAAAGTTGGTACAACCCAAAACCCATAAAAAAGGTAAAATCGGGCTTTAAAGTGACAAAATAAAGTAATCGGGCCTAAATTGCATGAAAAAGGGCTTCGCATCGCATGCCATGCGAAATCCAAGAATTTCGCATCTGTAAGACCCCGAATCCCGGGAATCCTACAGTTGGTATTCATCCATAATACTTATAAAAATACTTAAATTTGAAAACAATTCATTCCATTAAAACAACCAACTCAGATTATAATTCAGCGGAAAACCATAATTAATAAAATAAGTTCCCAAAACCCGGGAATTATGCCCAAAACCAATTTAAACGTATTTGATAAAACTTTAAATAAAAAAAGAACTGTTCAATATTTAAATCTTCCATCCAAGTATGCCCTTCACCGTCCAAGTAGCTTCGTGCACGTCCAAGCGGTAAGGCATCCTCCTCCTAACCTGAAACTCACACTAACATGCACACAAAGTCAGCTTGAGCTGAGTGGGTTCAAGTTTTAATAATTAATAATCATAATAGCCATTCCAAGGATTTAAAAAATTAAAGGGATATATCAGTTAGGCCAACATCATAAATAAATAATCATCCTTATATATATATATATATAAACATCTTTATAATCACATCTCTCTCTCTCTCTCTCTCTCTCTATATATATATATATATATATATATATATATATATATCATCCAAGTAATAACATGAGGGTCGAGCACATGTACAACCCAAACATGTAACATCTCATCCAATGTATGCAAACACAAAGTAGGCATACTTAACATCCGTAGTCGATAACGGCTACTAAACATCGCCAAATATTGGCCATACAATAATACATACATACATACGATAACATCATCTCAAGGCTTGCCCTATACATAGGTGGATTTTGGTGTAAAAGCCTCAACCAAAACAGTCCCGAAAAGGCTAGAATTGACAGCCACCCGGTAAGCCTATAACACGCAATTTAACGATCAATACGCATGTTATAAAGATCAATAAAGGTGTAAAAGACTTGGGGAATCGTTGAACTAACCTTCAATTGATGTTTTACGCTCAAACCTTGGCTGGAAAGAAGAAAATCGCAGGGGGGGGGGGGCTGGAGGGCTGCCGATCGGAACAAAAGGAAAGGGTTTAGGGTTAGGTTTATCATAGAAAAATTTCACATCTAGCCCTTCACATTTTAGAGAATCAACATCTTGGTTGAAAAGTTAAATGGTTTAACGTACCGGGATGACGAGAAGGTTTCCGAGAAAGGTCCGTTAAATCCCGAGAAATGTACATACTTTACAAGCTTCGAATCCTTGAACCGAAAATTAACGAGCGTTACAAATCCACCCTCCTTACATTGGGATTCGTCCCCGAATCTGTAAGGCCCCGAACCCCGGGAACCCCATAGTTGGTAATCATACAAAACACTTAAAAAATATTTAAACTAAAAAAAAATCAATCGTTCCATTATGCAACCAATTTCAGAGTAAAATTCAGCGAAAAACGTAAAAAATAAAATAAGTTCCCAAAACCCGGGAATTTTGCCCAAAACCAACTTAATTATCTTTAATAAAAATTTTTAAAAGGAAATGTTTAATAATAAAGTCTTCAAATCCCGTATGCCCTTCACCGTCCAAGTAGCTTCGCGCACGTCCAAGCGATAAGGCATCCTCTTCCTAACCTGAAACTCACACTAACATGCACACAAAATCAGCATAGGCTGAGTGAGTTCAAGTTTTAAATAAGTAACAAAAGTCTTAATAATCATTCTGACGGTTTTAAAACTGTAAACGGAAATACATCAGTTAGGTCATCACATTTAATAAATAATCATCCTTACGTATGAACATCTCTATACGTGCATTCCTATATATATAACATTCAATAATAACATTCAGGACCGAGAAAACGTACAACCCCAACACGTATCATTCCATTCAACGCATGCAAACACGAAGTAGGCATACGTAACATTCCGTAGTCGAACATTTGCCAAATATTGGCCATACAATAATATATATGCATACACACATTCTATAACATTCCAAGGCCTACCAATACTAGCAAGCCTATGCAAAATAGTTTAAAACGTTTCATCAGGAAAAATCGTTTAGGTGTGCATGCTAGCCCAAAACTTAAAAGAGTAAAAGGGGCATCATGAACTCACCTGAAATCAACCGAACACCTGCAACGAGCTAGGAAATGCCTAAGTGCACACTCACAAGTAAGGGCCTGTAAATTATACACAACGCGTCACTAAACTAGACCGTAAGAACACACTTGCCAAATGGGCCGTTCAAGCCCAACACTTTGGCCCGAGGCCCAACCCATACCCAATTACATTACCTTAGCCCCTAAAACCCTTCAATTAACCAAATCCACCCTACGATCATGGTCGGGGCTAACCATGATGCATAACTCACCCGTCGGTATGCAAATCGAGTCGAATTTGAGCGCACCAAATCTTAAAACCAATTTTCAAACAAATCAGCTCCAAATGGACCAGATTCCCATCTTAACCTTTTCATACATCATAATTATGTCCCCCGAGCTGATAAGGTCGACGGTTCCTTTTTACAACGCTCACTTTAACTAATCACCAACCTAAACAGCCCCGAGTTCCAAAAAAGTAATTTTCCCACAGCCCTTAAACCCCCCTAGGGCCATGAAAACTAATTCGGTTGCTCATTCAATCGATTAACGCATCAAACTCAACAATTGACAATTCTACACCCGATAAACCCTAGTTTTCGAACTAAAATCGATTGACCGACCTGAACACCTCCAATGGCCACGAAATTTTAATATGATGTACTACACATACCTAGGAGAATTTTGATGCAAAAACCTCACTCAAAACAGTCTGGAAAAGCTCAATTGGACAGCCACCCGGTTAGCCTACAACAAGTCGTTTTTCGATCAGTACGCGTAATTCAAAGGTCAATTAACGTGTAAGAGACATGGGGAATCATAAAACCGACCTGGAAGTAAAGTTTTTACGGATCAAAGCTGGCTGGACAGAAGAATTTCGAGCAGGGGGGTCACTCTTCCGATCGGGGCTGCATGGGTATTAGGGTTAGTTTTTTTTATATATTATGATATAAAACAAATTACACTCTAATCCCTCCAGTATGAAGTGTGTAGCAACTTTGGTGGAAAGCTAAGTGATTTAACGTACCGAGATGACGCAAAGGCTTCCGAGAAACGTCGGATAAATGCCGAGGATTATACATACTCTACAAGCTTTAACTCTTGGAACCGGAAATTAACGGGCGTTACAGAATCCCAATGCGACAGGAACAACTGCGGATAGAGTTTCCTCATCTCGTCTTCAGACTCCCAAGTAGCCTCGGAACCCCTACGGTGCCTCCACTGAACTGTTAGGCCTACAATTTGATTCAGACCTAGGGTTTTTTTTTTATTATATGAGGCTTGGGCTTTTTCATGTTGTAGGCGGGCCGGGCTTTGAGTTTTACTTGAAAACGTATGCGTAAAAAGCTCGTAAACTGCTCCAAAAGTCCAGTTTTCTTCAATCTTTCACCCATAGCCTACAAAATAAAGATTAATATGTAAAAGCTATCTAAAACGAGTTAAAACACATAAAATGTAATACAAAAACGTAGATAAAAGGTGCGGAAAATACGAGGGTTTTACAACACATCAAATATCCCCACACTTAAGACTTTTTCGTCCCTGAAAAAGAATACTACACAGGATCATACCCGAGTTCAATCGACAACTCTTGGTTTTATTTATTTATTATTATTATTATAATTATTATTATTATTATTATTATATTTTTTTTCTTTTTAAAGTATTAAAACAAGTGACCCGTTACCCGAATATTTCTTCCAACTTTCACCTAATATGCTAGATCAGGTCGATTGCCGGTATTGCTGTCCACTTTAAACCCATGCCCCCAATACTTACCGAGGCAAATAAGGCGTGATAATTCTATTAATTTGTATGACTAAGTGGAACCCACACCTAAAAGCCCTGCTGCCACTTCACCAATTCCATTATGGTTTTACCGGGCCGAGCCACCCCAACTTGACTTAAACCTTTTGCCACATGATTAAACATTTCATTCATATACAAACTATAAACTCTAGCTCTCTTTCAAGTGCACGCAATTATAAATGCATCCTTTCTTTTATTTTTTTTTTCTGCCTTTTGGCTTTTTTGCAAATTTTTTTTGGGAGCTCCCAAATACAGAAAAATCGTCCATGAACACCTCCATGGAGTCCTCGATCATGTCATGAAATATAGCCACCATGCACCTCTGAAATGTGGCTGGAGCGTTACATAGTCCGAACAGCATACGTCGATAGGCAAACGTACCGTATGGGCAGGTAAACGTGGTTTTCTCCTGGTTATCGGGAGCAATAGGAATCTGAAAGTACCCGGAGAAACCATCTAAGAAGCAGTAGTACTGCTGACCTGTCAAACATTCCAACATCTGATCAATGAAAGGTAGAGGAAAGTGGTCTTACTCGTGGCATCATTCAGTCTGCGGTAATCGATGCAGACTCTCCAACCGGTCATAGTCATAGTGGGAATGAGCTCGTTCCTCTCATTGGTGATGACAGTCATGCCACCCTTTTTAGGAACCACTTGGACTGGACTAACCCACGAACTATTAGAAATGGGGAAAATGATCCCCGCATCAAGGGGTTTGATGATCTCCTTCTTCACGACCTCCTACATCTTCGGATTAAGCCGCCGCTGCGGCTGAATGACAGTCCTATAACTATCCTCCATGAGGATTTTATGTGTGCAAAACGAAGGGTTGATACCCTTGATGTCGATAATCTTCCATGCAATGGCCTCCTTGTGCTCTCGAAGCACCCTCAACAGTCTCTATCTCTCAACCTCCGTCAAAGCAAATGCGACAATAGCCGGCAACTTCCTCTCCTCGTCCAAAAACGCGTACTCCAGATGGGAAGGTAAATCCTTAAGCTCTAAGGAAGGAGGGGGGCTCTCGACAGAAGGTCGGTCAATCGGATCGTCACGTACGATCCCAGCAGACACTTCAGACTCAGGGTGGTGTGACTCGGCGTCATCTTCCTTTGACTGATCGGTCTTGGCAACCATCTCAATCTCCGGAATGTCCCTATCGAGAATCTGAGTGTCGGAGGCGGATCCTCCACAGATCTCGCTGGAAAACTCCCCAACATGCTCCATGATGGTATCGATAAAGTATAGGGAGTCATCAGCAGACTTGGGGTGTTTCAGTGACTGTCGAACGTCAAAGGTGATGTTCTCATCCCCAACTCTCAAAATCAACTTACCCTCGCAGACGTCGATCAACGCCAGTGTAGTGGCAAGGAATGGTCGGCCTAAAATCAGTGGTACGCTATCATCGTCGTTCATGTCCAGAATGACAAAGTCCACCAGGAAGATGAACTTGTCGACACGAACCAGCATGTTCTCGACCAGCCCTCGAGGGTATTTCACAGAACGATCAGCAAGCTGGATACTCATCCTGGTAGGCCTCGGTTCGCCTAAACCCAGCTTGCGATACACGGAATACGGCATGAGATTAATACTGGCACCGAGATCGGCCAGCGCATGAATAACCGTATCATAACTCAAGATGCACGGAATTGTGAAACTCCCTGGATCGGCCATCTTTTCTGGTAATTTCCTCTGTAAGACAGCAGAACAGCTAGCACTCAATGGGATGGAAGCAACCTCAGCAAGCTTCTCCTTATTCGAAAGCATATCCTTGAGGAACTTCGCGTGTTTAGGCATCTGAGTCAGTGCCTCAAGGAATGGAATGTTAAGGTGAAGCTGCTTCAAAAGATCAAGAAATTTGGAATTCTGCTCCTCATCTCTGTCTATGCGGAGTCTCCTGGGGTATGGTACTCTGGGCTTGTAGACTCTCAGCGGCTCGCTCGGTAGCTGCTGTCTCTCGGCCTATGCTGAACTCCCTGGGCTGCTCCTCTGATGCACTTTGGCCGGTGGAGACTCCATTTGAATCTCCTCATCCACCTACTCCTCTACAACTACTGCAGACTCCTCGACGACTCCTCTCTGATGACTCCCTGGCTCCTCCCGTGCCCCTGCACCGCTCCTCATTGTCACAGCTTTAGAGAATCCCTTCGGGTTCTGCTCGGTGTTACTCGGTAGTGAACCATGCGGCCTCTCGTTTAATCTACTCGCTATCTCTCCCATCTGCCGCTCGAGACTCTGAATCAACGCTCCCTGATTCCTCATGAACTGCTCGTGCTCACGAAGCTTCTTCTGCGTCTCCTTGTGTCAGGAATCCTCTCATGACATAAGCTGTGACAGCATCTGTGTCTGTTGCGCCATCATCTCCTCTAAAGTGGGCTTCTTCTCCCCACTGCTCACTCCCTCACCGGCATCCTGAAATAAACTCTGGCGTTGCTGAAACCCGGGCTGGTTGCCGCTCCTCCAGTTGGAGTTCTGATTGCCTCTCCATCCCGAATTATAAGAATTGAAGGAATTTGGATTTCGGTTTGGATTTCCAATGAAATATACGGCCTCCTCCTGCGAATTGACTGGGCACTGAACGGTATCATGCCCCCCTCTGCAGATCTCACATAACTTGCTTTTCGTCTGCATATCCTTCACCATCTACGCCAACGCCTCGACCTATGCCATCAGTGCGGTGGTCATGTCCACCGAATGCATGCCTCGTGAGATGGAATCGACGGTCTTACCTCCTCTGGCGGGTGGTCTCTGGTGTCCACTCATAGCTAGCCCATTGAATAAAGCGATACACTCATCAGGGTCCTTAGTCGTCAACAGATTTCCTCCCGCCGTCGTGTCGAGCATACTCTGCGTCGCGTACGTCACTCCATTATAAAATTTCTCGACGACCGCCCAATCTTACAAGCCGTGGTTCCGGCACAACGCTAATAGATTCTTGAATCGCTCCCAGGTCTCGTAAAAACTCTCGGTGTCCTCCATCTGAAAAGAATGTATCTGGTTACGCAAACGAGCGGCCTTAGCCGGAGGATCGTATTTTTCAAGAAATTGGGTTCTGCATAGCAGCCCAAGTAGCTATAGAGCCCTGTGGGAGGGACTCGAGGCACAGACTCGCTTGATTAGCGAGTGAAAACGGAAAGCCACGGAGCTTAACGGCGTCTTCGGAAACGCCCGCAAGATGGAAAGTGTCGCGGATACGCACGATGCGGGTGAGATGAAAGTGCGGGTTCTCATGAAGCAACCCGTGAAACTGAGTAGAATGAGCAATGGTATTTAGAATGTTCGACGGGATCTACCAGTTCATAGCAACTCCAATGGCGGGTGGTGCGATGCTGGATCTCGCGCCAGCATTGGCCGGCCGGGCCCAGTCCGCAACTGACCTCCTCGGTGGAATGTCGCCCATGATCCTATCCCTATCGTCAGGGTCAACGGATGAAGAAGTGGACGAGGGTGAAACGGGATGATGTCTCTCACGAAACTCTCTCTCTGGCTCGGGGAATGCTTCAGTGTAGAGTGGTCCACGAGATCGAGTCTGTCGCATAAAAACTATAATGAGAAATAATATTATCTAAACTATTCAAACAAATAAGTAAAATAAAACAAAAATAATTACAAGTAGCACAAAAGGTAAGTCCTAACTCGGATTGCTCTCAAAACGCCTAAAACCATGTCCCCGGCAACGGCGCCAAAAACTTGATGTGTGTCTAATAACCCTATAATAATGACCCTCACAACTAAGCTTTAATATTAAAACAAAAATCCTAAAACCACACACAACCGGCAAGTATACCGATCGCAAGTAGTATAGACCTAGGAAGTCCGAGTATCGAACACGTGGACACGTAAGACGCTAACGATTACTAACCCTAGACAAGACCTAACTTAGAACAATATTTAATTGATTTTTGAATTCTTTTTACTTAACTGAACTAACTAGACAGACTGACAAAACTTACCAAAAATAGAAAACTTAACGGGGAACTAAATGTGTTAACTTAGGGTGGAGAAAAACGTCTACCTAGGTCTGAATCAAATTGTAGGCCTAACAAACTAATGGATTGAATGACTTCAAGACACCGGTCTCTAAACATGACACGACTAAGGATCGCTCGGGCTCACTGGATCACCTCTCGGTCTCACTCAACAAGCCTAAACTCCTCAAAATCGCCTAAAACGACCAAACCGGGAAATAATTGCTAACGTGTTCTAATGAAGGATCACCTCTCGGTCTCACCAACACTCGACCCTAATGGCAATGAATACTACACAACCAAGGATAGAGGAACAATTCAACTTAAACTAAAATAGATCAACTAGTCACTCAGAACACCTAAACCTGACAAGAAACGAACTCGCTCTCGCGCAATCCTTATTCTTGCATGTAAAGGCAATGAGATGACCCTAACTTCCTATCACCTCTTGGTCTCAAAGAAGGTGCCTAACTGCTGTACTTTAATCAAATAATCATGCAACAAAACCCTACGGTTGTTCCTACCACAAACAAACCCTAAACACCAAGTCTAGAATCAAACAATGCACCGATCAATCAATACAAAACTAATCAATCAACACACGGGGTTTATGCAATAATTCACCAAAATTTCCAGCCCTTAAACACAACCTATTTCATGTTTAAATCAAACTTTACAATAACAATTCAAGTCTATCAATCAAACAATCCATAAAACCTATCAAACACTAACAAGAATCATCATTCCTAGGTAGAACTAACAAGTTTAGCCTAACATATTATTTGGACAGCAATGAACAATTAATAAACACATCATAAAACTCATACCAAACATCTTAACAATCATCCAACAATCATAAACAAGTCAATCTCTAACACAATTGCAAAACTATGTAGTCAATTGAACAAGTAAAATAATATGATGAACAATGTAAAAGATGGAAGGATATGGAGTGATTCCGGGCTGCTCCTTGGCTGTAAAATTGATGGTGAATGATCCCGAGACTTGACATTGCCTTCTTCTTCCTTCCCTAGCCGATAAAACCTTCAAACTCTAAGCCGAAAAAATTTTTTCCTCCCTTGCTGTCCCTGCTGCTGGCCGATCGCATCTTCTGCCCAACTCTCGGGTTTTTTTTCTTTTTTATTTAATGTTATAATATGAGGCTTGGGCTTTTTCATGTTGTAGACGGGCCGGGCTTTGAGTTTTACTTGAAAACGTATGCGTGATGTGTGTCTAATAACCCTATAATAATGACCCTCACCACTAAGCTTTAATATTAAAACGAAAATCCTAAAACCACACACAACCGGCAAGTGTACCGATCGCAAGTAGTATAGACTTAGGAAGTCCGAGTATCGAACACGAGGACACGTTAGAACGCTAAAGATCACTAACCCTAGACAAGACCTACCTTAAAATAATATTATATTGATTTTTGATTTCTTTTAACTTAACTGAACTAACTGGATTAACTAACAAAACTTACCAAAAATAGAAAACTTAACGGAAAACTAACTGTGTTAACTTTGGATGGAGAAAACGTCTACCTAGGTCTGAATCAAATTGTAGGTCTGAATCAACTTTTCGACGACCGCCCAATCTTGCAAGCCGTGGTTGGGGCACAACGCTAACAGATTCTTGAACCGCTCCCAGGTCTCGTAAAAACTCTCTGTGTCCTCCATCCAGAAAGAATGTATCTGGTTACGCAAACGAGCGGCCTTAGCCGGAGGATCGTATTTTTCAAGAAATTGGGTTCTGCATAGCAGCCCAAGTAGCTATAGAGCCCTGTGGGAGGGACTCGAGCCACAGACTCGCTTGATCAGCGAGTGAAAATGGAAAGACGCGGAGCTTAACGACGTCTTCGGAAACGCCCGCAAGATGGAAAGTGTCGCAGATTCGCACGATGCGGGTGAGATGAGAGTGCGGGTTCTCATGAAGCAACCCGTGAAACTGAGCAGAATGAGCAATGGTATTCAGAATGTTCGACGGGATCTGCCAATTCGTCGCAACTCCAATGTCAGGTGGTGCGATGCTGGATCTCGCGCCAGCATTGGCCGGTCGGGCCCGGTCCGCAACTGTCCTCCTCGGTGGTGGAATGTCGCCCATGATCCTATCCCTATCGTCGGGGTTAACGGGTGAAGAAGTGGATGAAGGTGAAACGGGATGACGTCTCACACGAAACTCTCTCTCTGGCTCGGGAATGCTTCCGTGTCGGGTGGTCCACGAGATCGAGTTTGTCGCATAAAAACTATAATAAGAAATAAGATTATCTAAACTATTCTAACAAATAAGCAAAATGAAACAAAAATAATTACAAGTAGCACAAAAGATAAGTCCTAACTCGGATTGCTCTCAAAACGCCTAAAACCGTGTCCCCGGCAACGGCGCCAAAAACTTGATGGGTGTCTAATAACCCTATAATAATGACCCTCACCACTAAGCTTTAATAATAAAACGAAAATCCTAAAACCACACACAACCGGCAAGTGTACCGGTCGCAAGTAGTATAGACTTAGGAAGTCCGAGTATCGAACACGTGGACACGTTAGAACGCTAAAGATCACTAACCCTAGACAAGACCTACCTTAAAATAATATTATATTGATTTTTGATTTCTTTTAACTTAACTGAACTAACTGGATTAACTAACAAAACTTACCAAAAATAGAAAACTTAACGGAAAACTAAATGTGTTAACTTAGGATAGAGAAAACGTCTACCTAGGTCTGAATCAAATTGTAGGTCTAACAAGCTAATGGATTGAATGATATATAGACACCGGTCCCTAAAGATGACACGACTAAGGATCGCTCGGGCTCACTGGATTACCTCTCGCTCTCACTCAACAAGCCTAAACTACTCAAAATCGCCTAAAACGACCAAACCGGGAAACAATTGCTAACGTGTTCTAATGAAGGATCACCTCTCGGTCTCACCAACACTCGACCCTAATGGCAATGAATACTACACAACCAAGGATAGAGGAACAATTCAACTTAAACCAAAATAGATCAACTAGTCGCTCAAACACCTAAACCTGACAAGAAACAAACTCGCTCTCGCGCAATCCTTATTCTAGCATGCAAAGGTAATGAGACAACCCTAACTTCCTGTCACTTCTCGGTCTCAAAGAAGGTGTCTAACCACTGTACTTAATCCAATAAATCATGCAACAAAACCCTACGGTGGTACCTACCGCAAACAAACCCTAAACACAAAGTCTAGAATCAAACAATGCACCGATCAATCTATACAAAACTAATCAATCAACACACGGGGTTTATGCAATAATTCACCAAAATTTCCAGCCCTTAAACACAACCAATTTCATGTCTAAATCAAACTTTACAATAACAATTCAAGTCTATCAATCAAACAATCCATAAAACCTATCAAACACTAACAAGAATCATCATTCCTAGGTAGAACTAACAAGTTTAGCCGAGAATCATTTTTGGACAGCAGCAAACAAATAATAAACACATCATTAATCCCATACCAAACATCTTAACAATCATCCAATGATCAACAATAATCAATAACAATTCAATCTCTCAAGTAATTGCAAAACAAACCAACAAATAAACAAAAAAATCAAAGTGTATGAACAATGAAAAAGATGTAAGGATATGGATGTTTCCGGGGCTGTTCTTGCTGTCAAAAACGATGGGGATTCAATCCCGAGGCTTGGTTCTTGTGTCTTCTTCCTTCCCTAGCCGCCACAACCTTCAAAACCTAGCCGAAAAAACTTTTTTTCTTTTTTTCTCCCCTGCTGCTGCTGCTGTTCGGCTGTTGTCCAGCAGCTCTAGGGTTTTTAAATTCTTTATATTATAATATTATAATAGTATTTGGGCCTCCATGATGCATACGGGTCGGGCCTTGAGCTTTGTCTTGAACTTGTATGCGTAAAAGGCTCATAGAATGCTTGAAAAGTCCCGGTTTTTACCTTTCTTTTACACAAAACCTACAAGATTAATAAATGTACGTAAAACCTATCTAAAACGAGTTAAAACATATAAAATATAATATAATACGTAGATAAAACGTGCGGAAAATACGAGTGTTTTACAACACATCAAATATCCCCACACTTAAGACTTTTTCGTCCCTGAAAAAGAATACTACACAGGATCATACCCGAGTTCAACCGACAACTCTTGGTTTTATTTATTTACTATTATTATTAATATGTTTTTCTTCTTTCACCTAATAAGCCAGATCAGGTCGATTGCCGGTATCGCTGTCCACTTTAAACCCATGCCCCTAATACTTATCATCAAGAGTGTTTTACAACACATCATGAACCTTCACCTGATTAACCATTTTATTTCTCAAGCGCCTTTCCTGACGGTCGAGAATAGTGATAGGCTCTTCAACGTAGTTCAACTTACTATCAAGCTCAATATCATCAAGAGGCACATGGGCCTCCTCACCAGCTAAACATTTCCTCAAATGGGACACGTGGAAAGTAGGATGAATCCCCGCGTGCTAATCGGGCAACTCCAGTCTATACGCTACCTCACCAACATGGGACAATATACGGAACGGACCAATGAACCTCGGACTAAGCTTCCCCCTCTTACGAAAACGAATAATACCCTTCCAAGGAGAAATTTTCAACATAACCCAATCCACAGCCTCAAACACAATAGGTCTTCGCCTTTTATCCGCATAGGACTTTTGAAATCCTGAGCGGCCTTCATATAAGTCTTAATTTTATCGAGTTTCTCAGTCGTAGCCTCAACCACCTCTAAACTACCCAACTGCTTCTGACCAATGGAACCCCAACAGACTAGAGTCCTACACCTCCTACCATATAACATCTCAAACGGTGGCATCCCAATCGTGGTGTGGTAACTGTTATTATAAGAAAATTCTACCAACGTTAAATGACGATCCCAACTACCACCAAAATCGATAACACAAGCTCGCAACATATCCTCGAGAGTCTGAATGGTCCTCTCGGATTGACCATCCGTCTGCGGGTGATAAGCAGTGCTGAGGAGGAGTTTGGTACCCATCTCCTCATGAAACTTCTTCCAAAATCTGGAGGTAAAACGCGTATCCCTATCCGAAACAATAGATACCGGCACCCCGTGCCTAGAAACGATCTCACGAATAAATACATTGGCCAACTGCTCGGAATTAAAAGTTTCTCGGATCGGCAAGAAATGAGCGCTCTTGGTCAGTCTATCAACGATTACCCAAATGGTGTCATAACTGCCCCTAGGAGTACGAGGAAATTTAGACAAAAAATCCATCGTAAGATGTTCCCACTTCCACTCAGGTATTTCCAATGGATGAAGTTTCCCAAACGGCTTCTGGTGCTCGGCTTTAACTTGCAGACACGTCAAACACTTACTCACGTACTGAGCCACCTCAAACTTCATAGCAGGCCACCAATAATTCTTTTTTAGGTCTTGGTATATCTTGGTCGCGCCCAGATGAATGGAATAGCGCGACTTGTGTGCTTCATCCAAAATTTTACTTCTGAATCCCCCATACCTCGGTACCCATAAACCCCCATCCTTATACTTCACGCCATCACCGACGTCCTCCAACAGTTTTTCTTGACCCCAAATACGCTTTGACATAATCCATTCCACCTATAAAGCTTCATTCTAGACGTTGGCTATCTGTCTCAAAATATCGGGTTTAAGAATAAGCTGATAAGATTTCACAGGAATAGGTTTCGGTTTCTCCTTCCGGATTAACGCGTCGGCTACCACGTTAGCCTTACCGGGATGGTACATAATCTTCAAATCATAATCCTTAATCAACTCCAACCATCGACGCTGTCGCATATTCAGTTCCTTTTGTTCGAAGAAATACTTTGGGCTCTTATGATCGGTATAGATAACGCAAGGAACACCGTACAAATAATGCCTCTACAACTTAAGCGCAAACACAACCGCCGCCAGCTCCAAATCGTGAGTAGGATAATTAGCCTCATGAGGCTTTAACAGCCGTGAGGCATAAGCGATGAATCGACCTCGCTGCATCAGAACACACCCAAGCCCCTGGTAAGAGGCATCAGAATAAACCACCAGATCATTAGTGCCATCGGGTAAAGTTAGAATCGGGGCATGCATCAACCTGTTCGTCAACTCGAGAAAAGCCTCCTTCTACTCAGTACCCCAAACAAACTTAACGCTCTTCTTAGTTAACTTGGTCAATGACGAAACAATTTTCGAAAAGTCGGGAAAGAAGCGGCGGTAATACCCCGCCAAGCCCAGAAAACTACGAAGTTTGGATGGAGACTTAGGAGATTCCCATTCGTTTACGGCTTTGACCTTTGCAGCGTTAACCAAAATACCACTCAGGTTAATAACATGACCCAAGAACTGAACCTCGCATAACCAAAAGGAACACTTAGAAATTTTCGCATACAATTTGTTCCTTCGCAGAGCTTCCAAAACTTCCGTGAGATGGAAGGCGTGATCGGATTCGCTTTTGGAATACACAAGAATGTCGTCGACGAACACAATAACCGAACGATCGAGCATCGCCCTACACACCCGGTTCATAAGATCCATGAACGCAGCCGGTGTGTTAATCAAACCAACTAGCTCCTTGGAGCTGATCAAATAAGTCGTCGATGCTTGGGAAAGGGTAACAATTTTTAATAGTGAGTTTATTCAATTCACGGTAGTCGATGCACATCCGCATTCTACCGTCCTTCTTCTTAGTGAATAGGACCAGGGCACTCCAAGGTGAGATGCTCGGTCGAATGAAGCTCTTGTCGAGCAAGTCTTCCAATTGAGCCATAAGTTCTTTCATTTCATTCGGTGCTAGACGGTAAGGGGCTCGAGCAACGGGTTTAGCGCCCAGTACAAGGTCTATCTGGAACTCGACCTCTTGATCCGGCGGCACATCTGACAAATCAGGTGGAAATACATCCGGGAAATCTCGAACAATAGGAACATCACCGACGGTAGCCATCTCGGTATTCACATTTATATCATACGCCAGATACGCCCCGCACCCCCCCTGCATCAACCTTCCCGCCTTAAGCATGGATATGATATGTGGCGTCGCACCATTCCGATCACCGAAGACTGTAATTTGGGTCCCATCCTGGGCCTTTAGACGTACAAGTTTCTGACCACAAATGATCTGAGCATCAACACTTGCGAGCCAATCCATCCCAAGCACCACATCGAAACAGCCAAGCGGCATCAAGTACAACCGCACCGGAAATCTATACCCAGACAACTCGATGGAACAACCCTGAATAGCCCTAGACACAGAAACGGACTTTCCTACAGCAACCTCAACCTCAAACACATCGACTACGCGCTCGGGTGATTTATTCAGTGAGGAGACAGAAAGCGGTAGACGCAAAACTTCTACTGGCACCCGAATCAAATAAGACCGATGCCTGTAATTCATCAAGTAAAAAGGTACCTAGGATACAATTACACTACTACTTAGCTACACGATCATACATACGATCCCGAAAGAATGAGAAATTGTAACATCAGAATATAAGAATAGATAAGGAGAAAGTACCTGAAACAATATCCATATCATCTTTCGCCTCTCTCTTAGAGATGTTGAAGGCCCTCGCCCTGGCCTTCGGCTTCTCTTCCATTTTCCCCCTCGAGGAAGTGCCTTGACCAGACCCCCCCCCCCCCGCCTTGCTAGTAGGACAGTTCGATGCCAAGTGGCCGGCACCCTTACAGCGAAAACAAGTCAACGTCGGACACTTGAAATGGGGGTATCCAACCTTATCACATTGGAAACAAGAACAAGACCCACTCTTACATTCCCCCTTGTGCGGTCTCCGCACTTCTTGCAATTTCCAAACGCCGCATCCCTCTTAACATCCGAAGTCTCAGTCTTTACCCTCTTCTCAGACGAATTAAAATTGCTTCCCCCGGGCCGCTTACCGTACGAATTTGTGTTCCACGTCTTCCTAGTCTCGGTCGGCGGTAACTTCTCCCTCTGATCATATAATGTACCTGATAGGGTAACCACCGAGTGAAAAGAGTTCATGTCGGTGGTCACCACACCCCTATGAATATCTGCTGGAAGCCCCTTCACATACTTTTTAATCCTCTTGGCTTCGGGAGTAACCAAATCGGGACATAAACGGGCCATCTGGTTAAACTTTGTGGTATACTCCCGATGCGTCAAACTACCCGCCTTCAAGGTCAAGAATTCCTGTTCCATCTTATCCAACTCATACGGAGGACAAAACTGATCAAGAACCAATTTCTTCAAATCATCCCATGTCATCCTCCTAATCGAACGATCCCCTATAGCCTGCGCCAAGTTATCGCACCAACACAATGCCTTGGAACGAAATGAGGCAGTAGCATAAGTCACCATGTCATCCCCCTTACATTTACTAACCCTCAGAACGGCCTCCATCTCCCTCACCCACTGATGTGCTGCCAACGCATCCTTGGTACCATTGAAAGAAGGGTGTCACACTTCTTAAAGTCACCATACAAGCAACCCCGAGTAGATACACTAACAGTCCGCACTTCGTCTTCATCTCCACTCAGCACATACACCTCCTCCTCCTCCTCAACCTGCGTCTCCTTACCCTTCCTTCCCTTATCCGAACTCTTACCAACCAATGACTCCTCCATGGCCCTGATGGCCTCAGCAACAATCTCGGGAATGGCGGTATGGAACACCTGGTAAACCTCATCCGCGATAGCCTCGCGCATAGCAGGATCTAAGGCGGGGTTATCCCCCTCCACAGAGTATAATTCAGCAGAAAACCATAATTAATAAAATAAGTTCCCAAAACCCGGGAATTATGCCCAAAACCAATTTAAACGTATTTGATAAAACTTTTTTTTAAAAAAAAAGAAATGTTCAATATTTAACTCTTCCATCCAAGTATGCCCTTCACCGTCCAAGTAGCTTCGTGCACGTCCAAGTGGTAACGCATCCTCCTCCTAACCTAAAACTCACACTAACATGGACACAAAGTCTGCTTGAGCTGAGTGGGTTCAAGTTTTAATAAATAACATCAATAATTAATAATCATAATAGCCATTCCTAGGATTTTAAAAATTAAAGGGATACATCAGTTAGGCCATCATCATAAATAAATAATCATCCTTATATGTATATATACATATATATATATATACATATTTATAATCACATCCCTATATATATATATATATATATCATCCAACTAATAACATCAGGGTCGAGCACATGTATAACCCAAACACGTAACATCTCATCCAACGTATGCAAACACAAAGTAGGCATACGTAACATCCGTAGTCGATAACGACTACTAAACATCGCCAAATATTGGCTATACAATAATACATACATACATACATACGATAACATCATCTCAAGGCCTACCCTATACAAGTAAGCCCATCCAAAATAATTTTAACAATTCATCAAGCAAAATCGCTTAGGTGTGCATACTATCCTAAAAACTTAAAAGAGTGAAAAGGGGGCATCATGAACTCACCTGACACAAAACACGTATTCACCACGAGCTAGATAATCCCTAAGTAATCCAAAAACTCAAACACCTGTCGGTTTACATACAAACATTACAAACGACATCGAAAGGACTCGTTTATCCTACGAGATGTTCTAACATGGTTCGAGTTACCTAAAGCCTCGACCTCATCAAACTCAATAATAACAGTCCCCGGGGCCTTACATTCACCAAAACAACCCTTAGATACTCCCGGGAATAGAGAATTCCCAATTTACCCCCAGAAGCACTAGGTGACACTGACACGCGCGTCTAAGAGTGGTTTAGGCCATTAACATCCAACTCAGCCCCGTGTGGACCCAATATGATAAAATCACAGCCAACAAGTCCACACGACGCTACACAAGTCAAATGGGTCGGTAACTCGCAAGTACAACGCACCAACTATTTAATAAACACAATTGTGCGTTGTACCGACCCGTTTGAGCTACCGACAACCAATTCAGCCCCGTAACTTATAAAAATGATTTTTCAACAGCCCGTACATCAAACCAAGTTCCCCCAAGCTGAATTGGTCGTTAATCACTTCAACCCTCGTGTTAAACGTATCAAACTACAATTCAAGTCAACCGAACACTAACAATCAAACTACAACTAGTTGACCAATCTAACGAACACCAATGAACATGATTTTTAAGTATGATATACTAGACATACCTAGGAGGATTTTGGTGTAAAAGCCTCAATGAAAACATTCCCAAAAAGGCTTGAATTGACAGCCACTCGGTAAGCCTACAACACGCAATTTAACGATCAATACGCGTGTTATAAAGATCAATTAAGGTGTAAAAGACTTGGGGAATCATAGAACTAACCTTCAATTGATGTTTTACGCTCACACCTTGGTTGGAAAGAAGAAAATCACAAGGGGGGGCTGGAGGGCTGCCGATCGGAACAAGAGGAAAGGGTTTTGGGTTAGGTTTATGGTATAAAAATTTTTCACATCTAGCCCTTCAAATTTTAGAGAATTAACATCTTGGTTGAAAATTTAAATGTTTTAACGTACCGGGATGACGAGAAGGTTTCCGAGAAAGGTTGGTTAAATCCTGAAAAATGTACATACTTTACAAGCTTCGAATCCTTGAACCGAAAATTAACGGGCGTTACAGCATCGCATGCCATGCGAAGCGAAATGGCCACGCAAAGCGAAATGGCCAAGTGAAGCGAAATGGCCACGCGAAGCAAAATTCAACGCGAAATTTCCATGCGAAATTCCATGTGAATTTCCATTCGATTCAATTTTCTGATGCGTTTTTGAAAAAGGACTATTAATGAAAATAAAATTTTTCCGAGCTGACCTGGCAGCTCAACCCTAGCAAGGGGCTCTGCCCTTTGGACCCTGCTAGGGGCTGCTGCCCCTAGACCCCTCTACCAGGGGCGCTGCCCCCTGACCCCCGTTAGTTGAGGGTTTCATGAACGTAGATGTATAGAGTAATAGTAACAAATAATTGACACTCGTAATATGTTACAAAGTTAGCCGTGCACAGCTAAGGAAAGGCAATACTACTAACTCGGAGAGAAACCGACTCCAGGTGAGTTCTGGCCCCCTTTATCTATTATGGTTTCGGGGCTGTGTGCATACGCCTATGTGATA
Organism: Bidens hawaiensis; assembly: GCF_021521415.1. Taxonomy (NCBI): domain Eukaryota; kingdom Viridiplantae; phylum Streptophyta; class Magnoliopsida; order Asterales; family Asteraceae; genus Bidens; species Bidens hawaiensis. The sequence continues at coordinate 64,792 of NW_027494981.1, forward strand.
GTTACCACATATACTTGAATGGTAATTGTATGATACATGTATGACTATGTATTGAATGCTATTATTATATGATGATTATATGAATGATCATGTATATATATTACATACATAAGACAGGTATGGTGGTAGGGTTATTCGAGACAGTAGGGACCAGACCCTTATAATATCTGTGATGTTAGGGACCAGACCCTTATAATATCTGTGATGTTAGGAACCAGACCCTTAAAATATCTGTGATGTTAGGGACCAGACACTTACAATATCTGTGATGTTTAAGATAGAATGGCTTATGGTATACCATAGGGTTTTATGAAAGGAAGTATGTAAGTACGTATGCATGTATATAAAGTATGTATGAAAGAAGTAATAGTAAGGAAGATATGAATACGTATCTTCGGAAACGTATGGGTAAGGATACGAATGTAATGTATGTTATTTGATTATCTAGAACTCACTCAACGTAGCTGACTTTTAGTATGCACGCAGGCAAATAGGTTGAGGGAGCTGGCTTGAGGAGGGACACATGGTATGAGCTAAAGAGTGTTATGACCGTCTTATATTAATGATGAAAAGACAATTTGTATGTTTAAGACAAGAACGAATGTTTTGTAATGTGATGTTTGAAGTTTTAAATCATTCCACGAAAGTTTTAATTAACTCTTATTTTAGAACTGTGTTTATGAGTAAATCTAACACCCAAGTAGGGTTACCGGGAACGGGGCCTTACAAGTCACCAATAATATTCTCAGCGGGATGATTTCTTTCAACTAAAGGATGTTTGAACAATCTGATCTGCAATTACTTCAGCATCTAGATTTGTCATGTTTACATCAGAAGTTTCATTTTGAGTTTCTTCTTCAGTTTGATTGGGATCTTGATTGAAAACAGTTTCTGATGTGGATGCTTCATTGTTCCCAATCTGCAGAGAGTCAAATAATGACTGGAACCTGTCTTCATTTCTTTTAGTCTCTTCAGGTTGACTCTACATTGGTTCACTCTCCATTCCACTTGGACCATCATTTGAGATTTCAATTGCTGCTTCATGATCACTATTCTCAATCTCATTTGGTCTTCTGACATTTCTCACAAAATTATATTCTTGTTCTCTGGATGCAACAGTTGACCACAGCCTGTCTAGATCAAACTTCTTTTGCTTCCCTTTTTCTTCAATGCTTGTTATGAACATGCAGTCATCCATATCTTCATTATATATCTTGAATGATTTGATTAACTTCTCCAGATCAAACAGCCATTGTGGTCCATCAACATTGTTAAAGTGGTTTTCATTGAAAACAATGTCTGACGACTCCATGACACACATGTCAGGACCGTGAGTCGGGTGAAACCTTAGAAAGGTTGACAAGAACACACCGACTCGATTACCCAAAAGGCCTGTTGAATATCCCGGCGGAATCAGGATATCCAACGAATGGGAACGAAGGGGTGTGAATAATAAACACAAAACAGTAATAAATGGTCAATCAAAGCTCATTCAATAGACAAAGATTCACTATAATAAATACATTATTAACTGAACAGTGAAAGGAATGTCTAGGGTTTTGTGCGACGGCGGCGGTAATGGTACGAGAAAACAAAGAGAATATTCTTTGGAATGTTTTTCGTATTCAGTGCGTGCCAGCCTATATTCCATCTGGAAATCCGTGTCCTAAAAGGTATCCTAGGACCCCTATTTATAGACCCTGACATTCCTTCTAGAAGTTTCTAATCATTAAATAATGAAATACAAAATAATACAAGTGTTGAGTCCTCGAGCAAGACAACAATCTTGCTTGAGCAACCTCGCAATGATAGGTATGCTCGTTGACTATCCTCGAGCATAATTCACTTAGAATATCTTCAGTGAAGATATTCCCTTCCGGTAAACTATATTCTTCTTTACTAGTCCATGCTTTGCTTGAACCAATCCATCGAGCAAGCTCATTCTTCTTGATATCTTTAGCTTTTCTTATTCAGCAATCTTTATCATGCTCGGATGTAAATCTTGCTCGGGAACTAAACTGTGCTCGAAGTCCTTGATTTGATCACTTGATATCTTCTTATTGCATCCATGCTTGTCCCCATGTGCTCGATCATCCTGTGCTCGTAACACTTGGTTAAAACTTGTGTGATCAAGCTGTTTGCTCGATTAGCAATCCATGCTCGATAGAAGAATACTCTTGCTCGTTGAAGTGTAGCTTTCTCGAAGCCTTAACACTTAGAAGAATTAACCATTTAAGGTTCTGAAGACCTTGCTCGAAGTAGTAAAACCATGCTTGATCTCTAGGCTTGCTCGAAGTCCATACTTAGCCGTTTTCTGAGGAGGTTGAGAAGATTCCAATCTTCCTTATCATAAATCCGACCCAACAATCTCCCTCTAGATTGGAACAAGCTCAGATGCACCAAAACATACCTGCATAGAGTTACACATGTATCAGACATAGAATATATATCATTCAAGAACATGTCATTTCATTACATAATTAGGAATTCTGCCTCATAGGCATTACAAATTAAAGTTTTTACAAATCACAAAAATACAAATATAAACAAAAATAAAATCCATCATCCATTAGCTCCATTCTGTCATCTTCTTCCTCTACTCCTTGTATCAGATCTTTCCTTTAATCTCTTGACATAGGCAGCTCTTTGTTTGATCATATCCAATTCCACAACATCTGAGGAGTCATTTGGAAACTTTGCATCAATTAAGTCTTGAAGATCCTGGGGATGCATAAACTTGAGTTCTTCATCATGTTTTATCACAGCAATAGATATTCCAGACTTGTTTCTCAACGTGATTGAATCATTATGCTGATTGTACGTTATGTACGTGATTCTTCCAAATTCTTGCACCCTTGAGTTTGGTTCCTGCATCACTTCTCTCATAGCCAATCACTCCTTCAAGGTCTTTCTTTTATGGTGTGAGATGCTTGCTTCAGACTTTTGTCTCCTGGAATCAAAGAGGGAGAGGTCTGAGGTGTGCACTTCATTTATCCGTTTGTTTCTTTTCTCCCTCTCTGTCTGGCTTCGTATCTCCCTTTTCTTCTGTTGCAAAAATGGGAACCCCCTTTCTGCCTGTTCCTTTAAAAATCTTGAGAGATCATTTCTTTGCTGACCAGATGGCTGACTTCTGATTTGATTGTCATACAAGGTCAATTCAGCCATCCTGGTTAGTTGTTCTTTCGTGAAATTTCTCAAATCATCCCTAAAGATGATGAGATGTTCTTTCTTATCTTCAATACTGACTCTCAAGGTCTTTGATCGTCTATCGAAGAAGAGATGTGTGGGCAAATTTACATCACGTGGTGGTTCAAGCCTCACAACCTCCGACCTTTGAGCCCGGCTTGTGCTTCCTTGTTGAGTTTTCTTTTGTGCACCAAGCCCTTCTTCCTCATACCATCTCTTGATAGTCTTATCATTTTGTGAAATCAATCTTCCCATTCCAACTCCCTTCTTATGCAATGCACTCATCATTTCTGCTCTCACTAGATCATCCATCTTCCTTCTATCTTCCTGCAACTTTCTTTCTGTCTCTATGTACATTCTTTGCTCCCTTTTGTATATCTCCATTCTTTTGCCTCATTTTCTTTCGTCTCAGATTCAATTCTCTCTTTTTCTTTCTTCTCATTTTCTCTTTTCTCTCTTTCAAGATTTGCCGCTGTCTGTTTTCTTGCATGAGAGTCTTTCACCTTTTGAACTTTCTTATTCAGCTCCTCCAAGGTGAGATTGATCAATGACTCATATTTAAAACCATGAATTAGCAGGAATTGAATATCTTTATGTTTCTCCTTAACTGATTCATATTCCCTGTTTTCATTAGTTCTTCTTTTATTCACATCTTCAATCACCTTTGCCATGTCATCGACCAGAGTATTTTTGTACAGTTTATCAATGGAGTCAAAGGATTGTAGATTTAAAAATGCAGGCTTATACCCAGCCTTTATCAGAAATTTCCTTCTATTCTCTCTCTCTCTCTCTCTCTCTCTCTCTCTCCATCCTTCAGCTTCAGAGGCTATAAATTCACTGGATAATCTTTGAAGATGTTTCAAGTCATAGCCCAAGCTCATCAAATAGTCTCTATCTTCATTTTCCATTTCAGTCTCCTTAGACTCCTCATTGTCTTCATTCTCAACTTCCAAATCAATCACATCTTCAAGATTATGAAGAGCCTCAATCATTGGTTCTTCAACATTTGCAGATTAAGCCCTCCTTCTTTCTTCTAACTTTTCTGATCTCAATTTGTACACCATTTTCTTTATAGAATTCTGTCTTTTATTTTTTGATGTCTCAACTTCAGATGCAGCTTTTCTTTTCAAAGATGATTGAGTTGGAGTGGATGTGTCAGGTTGCTCTACTTCATTTTATGGTTCTTCAATTATGATTTCCTCATCCACTGACTCTGATTCTTCAATAACAGTTTCATCTATATGAGTCTCTTCAGATTCTTCAGTAACTTCTTGAATAATGGGCTCATTTGGTTCAACATGCTCTTAACTCTTAGTTCTTCTTTACTCAAATTAATAAAGTCTTGTTGAGCCTTTCTTGCTGCTATCACTATCTCCGGATGATGTCTCTCTGGGTTATTCAGAATGAGTGTAATATCCTTCATTATGACCAATTTAACCATAGTACTTGCTGAAACTTCAATGGTTTCATCTTCTTCATGGATAACTGGTCCCAAGCCAAGTTCTTGTTCCTTTTCAGGATTTTCAGATTCAGTCACTGATTGTTCTGGTTCATTGGTTATTGACTCTTCAGGCTCGGTGATAACTGGCTCTTCAATCTGGGTAGTCTCTTGTTCAACTTCATTATCTATTTCAACCTCGACAGATTCAGATTCAGGCATTTCGGGTTCACTTGTTGCAGGCTCTTCCTGTTCGGCTGACACAGGTTCTTCAGTTTTGTCCTGTTCTTGTTCTTGTTTATCATTATTCATATTATCTCTCAAGGCATCAAGTGTAGCCTTGATTGCCTCATCATCCTCTTTCAGTTTCCTTTCATATGCCTCTTCTTTCTCTTTCATGTTAATAAGTGCTTCAATCACTTCCTGAGGAATTTCCTCTTCACAGATTCAACTTCTGCTATGTCTGGATCAATTATATTTTCTCTGTGCAGTATGTCATCAGATTGAACATTGTGTTGGGGCAGGGGATGTAGATCATCATCAGTAACTGCAATCCCCTTTCCCTTTGCTTTTGTTTTCAAAATTTCTTCTTCTTTTTCCTCATTCTCCCCCTCATCCTCCGAATCTCCCTCATCATATGCTTGATTGATCATGTTTAAGGCATATGATGGTTCAATCTCCATATCCTCCTCTTCTGAACTTTCATATAGTTCACCAATTAAACTTAAGCCTTCTGCACCTTCGGTTTTCTCCCCCTGTTTTGGTGCATCTGAGGTCTTCTCAACCTTAGAATGCCCCTCGAGGGTTCGAATCTTCAATAAAGCTTCATTTAGTGCATCTTCCAACAACGAGTTCCTTGCAGCCAAAATGGCATTATTTTCTTTTAACATTATGTTCTCAAACTCAAGTCTTGCATTCTCACAAACAACATCATATAGGTTAGGGCTTGATGGTGGGGTTTCTTCAATTGGCTCTGGAGCGGGTTCAGAGGATGGGATTGGTTGAGTTGGTGGGGTAGGTTCAGAAGCAGTTGATCTTGAATGGGTTGGGTTGATCAAGGTGGTGAAGGAATGTTATCTGTTGGCTCATTGTCAAAGAAAACAGATTCAGTGGTGGCAGGTGAAGAGATAACATTGTCATTTTCATCATTCACTCAATTGAAGCTGTGCCATCATGATAGACTGTAGGTGGTGGTGAGGCTGGTGGAGTTAACTTGGTGACTGTTTCTGCAACTTCTGTTACATCTTGAGTTACAAAAGTATCATCATTCATTTGCTCAGCAGCTCGGTTAACTACACTCTCACCTCGTGCAACTGCCTCCTCCTGCACCTCAACTTCAGCATTACCTGCCTCATATGCAGCCTGCTAAATCAAAGGCACATTTACCTCAATTGCCTCTTGTGCAGCATCATCATTACCAATCATCATGTCATTTCCACCTTCCGCACCATCATCACTATCATTACTATTACCATCATCATTTGCACCATCACTATCTTCATCATCACTATTCCCTGGAGTCCTTGGTACATCAATAGCTTCTAATGCTAGTATGAGCAACCATGGTAGTAATTCTCATTCATCATTATCAACAAAATTGCTTTTAGCATCTTCAATCCTTTGCAAATGTTTGGATTCTGCAAATCCTAACACTTCACCAGTCCATTGAAGATCAGGCAAAATCTTGTCTATCAAAATCTGTAGAAACCTCAGATACATGAGAAATCTTTGTCCTTCTGCCTTCTCTGCATTGAAAACCAACCCTTGAAAGATAAGTTTTGAAACATTAAAGGGTTGCCTATCGAGTATTGCCCCAGTTAGAGTCCCAAGCTCTCTTCTAATAAAGTCCAAGTCCCTCTCCTAGGAGATAAGGACTGGATCACATGGTGAATTAAGAACCGGTAGATCAATGGAAAACTTCCCTTTTGAAACTGCCCCTCCTTCACTCCTCCCTGGTAGCTCATTGTCTCTTGAAAGACTCTCAATAGTCTCGGGACAGAGTAAGACAGCCGAGCCCCAAAGTCGTCATTTAGGTCTAGTGTAGCTCTGATTGAGGCTTCTGTTATCTCAATCACGTGATTCAGAACCGACACCTCAATTCTCTCTCCGTTGACATCGCTGGCATAAGTTGGCGGACTGCCAAAAATCTGTAAGATGGTTCCTGTAGAGTGTGGGATTTTCAGTCAATGCCATCCGCAGATTAGAGTTGCTTAAGAAATTTATCATCGACTCCAACTCACGGTTTTCATCATCTATCTCCAACTGAGCGCACATATTGTGCCGTTTTTCGAATTTAAACGCCATCAGTTCTGCAAAAATAAAAGAATGTCAGTACAAATAGTCACAAAAGTAATATATGAGGATAGATAGATGATTAATGGCGTCTTCAATTAACCTGTTTCGTAGTAATATGCGTACCTATCAGAACAAGGAAACAGTTAGTCAAAAGTTCAATTAGAAACCCTAATTTCAAAATCGCTGTGACGATTATCGAATAACGAAGTCTTACCGAAGTCGAAACAAGGCTAATGGCTGTATTCAAAGTGAAATAAAGCAGGTATTAGAGCAGCGAGCAAGAGGGAGATAGCACAAGCAAGAGGATTTTTGCGAATAGGTTTAAACGAGGAAGAGATATGTGAAAAAGTTTCTAATTCCCCCTTTTATACCTAATGTTTGGGTGGTACAGTACCTTGATTTTTCGTCTAGCACACGACAGTTGACATTTAATTTCAAATTTAATTGTACCTCCCTTGCTCGAGCATACAGCCAAAGTAAAAGTTGGCCCCCTCTGTACACGAGTACATGGTATAACCCTTGCTCGATGTACTTAAAATATTCTGTCCTTGCTTTAGTACACGGTACAACCCGTATATGAGACAGAGCAGTATTCCTCTGCTCAATTGTCTTCCCAAAAGTTTCAACTTACTGGAGTATCAAGTCATACTCGAGGTGTAGTGTGCTCGAGTGTGCTTGTCAATTTATTCAATATAAAGTCCTAAGTCATACAAGTAGACCTTACTCGACTATGCATCATGCTCGAGATACTTAGAAATATATCATCACTACTCTATGCTCGAGATGTATTCCAGTGTTAGAAACTTTGCTCAAGACTCTATAGCTCTATGTGCTCGACGTACTTCTATGCTCGAAGGCCTTAGCCGATTAAATCTTTCCTATTCGGGTACTCGAACTCACAGCCTAAGTGTCTAGCTCTCAGGTTTGCTCGAACTATTTAACAAAATGTTCCATCAAGTTCCTTAGCTCGAATTCTTATACCTAAGTATCTAGCACACAATGATGCTCGAATCACATAAATGTCTCCTATCATTCAGTTCTTTGTGCTCGAAAACTTAGATCTTAACTACCTACCATGCAATCATGCTCGAAACACATAACATCAATTTTCAAAGCATAGCAGATGCTTGAAGATATGATTCAAGCTCAAAACACTTAACAAAAGTTTCAGTATGCTTGAGAGTAAGAGTCATGCTCGAAACACTTAACAAAATTTTCAGTATGCTTGAGAATAAGAGTCATGCTCGAAACACTTGACAACAAAATTTTCATGTCATGCTCAAAACAGATGTCAATTCACACGTCACATAGTATGCTCGAAGTAGTGATGCTTAAGCAAGCACAGTCTCTATGCTCGAAACACTTAACTGAATATGCATGTCAGTTTGAGAACCACAACTGAATATGCATGTCACATAGATGAGAACCACAAATGTTAAGCTATTAACCCAAGACATGATTAATCATGTCTGGTGCTCAAAATTTCAATCTTTCTCAAGGAATAATCATTACAGAACAGTAAGTTAAATTGAGCAATGTGTTTAAGGTGACCTAAGAGATCAAAATATAGTTCAAAATAAAATTCTTTTTAAATCATTTGGAAAGATCTCAACATGGGATCAGACTATTTATATTTTGTCTATGATAACAGACTGTAAGGTTGAACGTTGGACTTACATGCCATCCCGACTTACATGCCTTATATTCTGGGTGTTTAGGACTTACTTGTATGCCCCACCCCTGTAGTTCCCTTAGTGCCCCTTAAGTCATGAAATCAGATAACTTATATATATATATATATTATACTTTTGATCTTTTTATACTTTTCAAACTCTTTCTTTCTCTTTTCTTTTGAGAGGTTTTCCATAAATCAGTAATTTATTTCTGCTCAAATGCTTAATAGATATTTTTATAGACCAGAAACACCAACGGGCTCGTGTATGATTGGATAATGACCTTTCTGCCTATCATTCAGAGAGATATGCTAGAGAACATACCTTATTTTCCAATGTTTCACCACATCATACTTAGCAAATTTAAGTGTATATCACATATTGCAACTACAAACTATGGAAAGCTACCATACCTTGCCAATGACTGTACTCAAAGCCTTTTGAACTTATAATCCATGGGTTAGTTATCTTAAACAGTTTTCTATCATTTCCCATTTTAGGTTGGATTAAATTTTCTAGAAAACAGTTTCTTGCTTCCATGAAGCTGGGAACTTGGATAATAGTATCATTTCTCTTATTCAATATCACCGAAAACAGTGTTGTTAGTCAAAAACATTTACCACTTTAAATAAACCATTTCCTTTTGAGAGTTCATTTGTAGAACAGTGATTTTTAAAGATGGTGTTGTCAATTAAGCATTTTTAACAAGCACATACTTTCACAGGATCAAAACACAAACATTTGGATAGCATATGTAAAACCTTATGGTTAGCTTGAAATCTTGCACAGACACACAGAGCAAACATAATATCTGGCCTAGATGCTGTGAGATACATCAATAATCCTATCTTGGCCCTGTATTCATGTTGGTCCACTGGCTCCCCCTTTTCATCAGGTACTATTTTCTCATCTGTATCCATTGGTGTGGACGCTGTCTTGAAGTCTTGGCACTTGAATTTGTTAAGAATCTCTTGTACATATTTAGATTGATTTATGAAGATGCCATCAGCTTTCTGTTGCACTTGAAGTCCAAGGAAGAAATTCATTTCTCCCATTGAGCTCATCTTGTACTTGGATTTCATTACATGCTCAAACTCTTTGCACATCTGTTCATTTGTAAAGCCAAAGATAATGTCATCCACATACACTTGCAGCAGTAGCAGATCTTTGTTCCTTCTTTTGTAGAAAAGAGTCTTGTCAATTGCCCCTATGCAGAAACCATTTTCCAACAAATGATTAGACAGCTCATCATACCAAGCTCTTGGTGCTTGATGTAATCCATACAGTGCCTTGCTGAGCTTGTGAACCTTGTAGGGATGCATTGGATCTTCAAATCCAATAGGTTGAGTGACATAGACTTCTTTATTAATTCTTCCATTTAAAAATGCAGACGTTACATCCAATTGATAGACCTTTATATTCATGGATGCAGCGTATGCCAGAAAGATTCCGATTGCTTCTAGTCTTGCAACTAGAGCAAAAACTTCTTCAAAGTCCACTCCTTCCTCTTGTAAGCATCCTAGAGCTACCAGTCTTGCTTTGTTCTTAATAACAATTCCTCTTTCATCCTTTTTTGTTTCTGAAGACCCATTTTGTGCCAATAGCATACTTGCCTCTGGGCTTGTCAACCAAGTCCCATACATGTAAGTCTCTGAATTGGGCTAATTCCTCCTGCACAGCTTCTACCCAGTTGTTGTCTTTCATAGCTTGATTAATGTTCTTTCGTTCAACTTGGGATAAGAAGCAGGCATACAGGCAGATGTTTGCCATTTCAGAAGAACTTCTCGTCACTCTCTCATGCAAGTCTCCTATTATGTTTTCTGCAGGATGGTTTCTTTCAACAGAGGTGGTCTACACAACTTGTTGTGCACAAACTTCTGTCTCTAGATTTGTCATGTTTAACTCAGCAGATTCATCTTCAATTCTCACTTGAGATTCTTCATTTGCTTGAACTTGATTTATCTCTGATGAAGATGCTTCATTTGACCCAAATTGTAGAGAGTCAAACAAAGATTGGAACCTATCTTCAAATTGATTTATCCTTTCAATCTGAACAGGTTGCGGACATTGAATTGGTTCACTCTCTACTTCACTTGGTCCTTCATTAGAGAATTCCACTGCAACATCTTGTCCATTTGTATCAAGTTCAGCAGCTTGACGGTTGTTCCTTTCAAAGTTAAGTCCATTAGAATCAGGAGCAAAAGATGACCATAGCTTGTCCAGATCAACTTGTCTTTGTTTTTTCTTTATCTTCAAAGCTGGTTCTGTACATGCTTTCATCCATATCTTCACTATAGATTTTGAAGGACTTGATCATCTTTTCCAAGTCAAATAGCCACTTGGGTCATTCAACATTATTGAAATGGTTTTCACTGAAAATTATATGAGAAGACTCAATAACCACCATGTGCTCTTTCACATAGACTCTATAAGCTTTTAAATGAGATGAATAGCCCACAAAGAAACATTCCAGTGATTTGGACTGGAACTTGTTCAAATAGTCCTTTGTATTCAGGAGTGAGCATCTGCATCCAAAAGGCTTTAAGAACTTCACATAAGGCTTTCTTTTAAAGATAACCTCATATGGAGTCTTATTTTGAGCCTTGTTCAATAGAACCCTGTTCTGCACATAACATGCAGTGTTGATTGCTTCTGCCCAGAAAGTGACTGGCAGATTTGCATCAGCAACCATGGTCCTTGCAGCTTCAATTAATGTTCTGTTTCTTCTTTCTGCATCACCATTTTGTTCAGGAGTTCTGGGAGGCACTGTATTGTTGAAAGATACCCTTAGAAGTGCAGAATTCATCCATAGTTCCATTCTTGAACTCTGTCCGTTGTCACTTCTAATGACCTTCACCTTCCTCTCAAGCTGATTTTCCATTTTTAGCACATACGTTATGATCAACTCTGCAGTTTCATCTTTGCTTCCCATAAAGTATACCCAAGTAAGACTTGAATAGTCATCAGTAATCACCAGGCAGTATCTTTTCTTCCCAATACTTGGAACACTTACAGGACCAAATAGATCCATGGTAACAGTTCCAATACCTCATCAATAGTGCTTATCATTTTACTTTTATGTGAGGATTTGTGTTGTTTCCCTTTCAGGCAAGATGTGTATTTTTCTTCTAATTTGAACTCTCTTGAGGGAAGGCGAACAACATGTTCACCTTTTACAAGTTTGTTCATGTTCTTTAAGTTCACATGACACATCTTCCTATGCCATAGCTTAGATTCATTTTCAGTTGCTTTTGACACAAAGCATGAACCACCTCTTAAAGTTGCATTGTTCATTCTCAGTTCATAGAGGTTGCCATTTCTTGGAGCCATCATCATAATCATATCAGTTGGAATCACAAATTAAGGCTTCAATATCAGGCAGTGTTCATCATTGAAAGCCACCTTGTATCCTTTGTCATAGACTTGAGAAATGCTAAGCAAATTGTATTGCAGTCCTTCAACATGCAGTACATACTCAAAGGATACTTTGTCATTTGTGAGTGTTCCTCTACCAACAATCTTACCTCCATTTTCATCACTCCCAAAGGCAACTGGCCCTTCATATTTCTTTTCATAATTTATTAACACACTCTTGTCACAGGTCATGTGCCTGGTACATCCGCTGTCCATATACCATGAGTCATTTTTGTTCAAGGACTGTTCCTACACATACACATAAAACAGAATTAGTTTGAACCTGATTTACAAACTGCATCAGTTTGTAATTCAGTGTCAGTGGAAGATTCATCAGGAGTTGGAAGTGGAACAGGGGGTGGGTCTTCAAACACAATTTCACAATCTTCTTCTATGTCAGAATCTGAACCATTATTCACTGCTTGTGATATGATTATTTCTTCTGTTTGCTCAATCACATAGGTTTTCTTTTCAATCACGTCCTTCTTTGTCTTCCATTGGAACCCTTTTGGTTCAAACCACTATTTTAACAGAAACTTTTCATCACCATTAAGAACTCCAGGTCTGATCTTTGCTTTTCCCTTATCAGTTGACCTTTTGTTCTTCTCAGCTTTATGTGGCTCTTTCACATTTTCTTTGATTCTCAGAATAGTTTTGAGTTTCTTTTCAATGATCTGCTTTTGTTCCACACAACCAGATGGTTTTCTGTTTCCACTCAAGTAATTCTGATACATCTCTTTGTAACTCTTCATATTAAATCCACTCATCTCATCAGGAATTTCAAAGGTGTCCTCAAGAATCCAGCAAGAATCAGTGGAATGACCATATGCATCACACTTCTTGCACCAGACCTTGGCATAGCTTCCCATATCTTCAAGCAACTGTTTGTCTTTGATTTTGTCACTGGGTTTGGGAAAGTCAAAGCCTAAAGAGGTCTTTGAACACAAAGTGTTGGAGAAATCCATCTTGATTGGTTCACTTATGTAATTTGTCTGTGGATACTTTTCTTTGACAAACACTATTTTCTTCATCTTGGAGAGAGTTCTTAACGAGCTTCCTTCTTCTTCTCTTGAATATCTTCTTATTGGCACATAATCAACATCCCCAATATCAAATAACTCATGATTAAAGAAAATTGGGTAAATTGGTGGATGTGACTGATCATAAGTAGATTTCACAGTTACTTCTGTTCCTTTCTTGATCTCAGTTTGTGGTCTAGCACAGATGTCAAATACCACGTGTTCTCTTCTCATTTTCTCATAATGTCTTTTCATCTTTGGAGTCATCTTTGAAAGAAGAGGAATCTTTTCACTCTTCTTTTTGCTTGATCCTTTCTTCTTTTTGCCCTTGGATGGCTTAGAGCTTCCACAACTGCAATTACTGTCTTCACTGGAGTATTCACCCCACTTCTTGTTTTCACCTACCAATTTGTCATTTTTCTCATTTTCTGGCTCCTCACCCTTCTTCACTGCAAATTCTCCATTCTTGTCCACATACACATCAGCATACTGCTTCACAAACTCATTCTTGTCATCAAAAACATTCTTGAATTTCTTAAGGTATTCACTTCTACTCTCCTTGTCTACTTTCAGTGGGTAGCTATCACAAAAAGGTGGTGGCACCTTTTTATACTTCTCTTCATCAGTCATTTTATCAACATAACCCACGATATTGCCAGTAGAAACAAGGTTCTTCAAGAAATCCATTTGAATTAGCAATTCAGCATTCTTCATTTTCTCTTCTGCATACATCTTCTTCAACCCTTCAATTTCAATTGTCATTCTTGATTAGGTCTGGTATGCCATCATACAGTCATCTTCAAGTCCTTTGATTTGACTTTCATATGTTGCTTCACTTGTTTCATAAACATTCAAGAAGGCTTCCTTCCTCCCACACTCAGTTTTCCATTTTCCAATCTCCTGATTAAGTTGATCAATAGTAATAAGAAGATCAGAAATTGAGACATCAGATTGTACCTGAGTATTTGAAGATTCAGCCTGGTGATGCACTTTTGCCATAAATGCAACATTTTCCCTCTCCATTTCAGCAGCATGATTGCTCCAATCAAATTCCCCATCCTGTGGCACCCTGGTGACAACGACATTTCCTTGGTCTCTCTGCTGGTTCACATTGTTCTGATTTGTTCTGTTCTGGTTTGTGTGAGCCTGCATTTGGTTGTTTCTTTGAGGTTGAAAGGTTTGTTGTTGGGGTCTGTTTGGATTTTGGTAGGGATTCTGGTTAGTAATCTGATTCCTTTGCTGCTGGAAATTTTGATTCTGGTTCTGGTAAAATTGATTTTGATTCAATTGATTTACAGCTTGCCTTGGCATGTTACATTCTCTGGCAAAGTGTCCAGGTTGTTGATAGTTATAACAGATGCCCTTCGATTTGTCAAATCCAATTCTTTTAGTTCGACCATTGAAGCTTGTTCTACCTATCCTGTTATACAATCTCTTGCCCCTCACTGCTAGCATAGCTTCTTGCCATTTAATGTCCATATCTTCTAAATCATCAGCATCTATTTGTTCTAGATCATCTTGCACAATGCTTGTATTTATCAGATTCTTGGCCACAAAGGCATGGTATGACTTAGTGAACATGGAGAACAAGGCCTAGTAGTCTGTTCCTTGAGTTGGGTTGTGCTTCATGAATGTAGTCTGACCATTTGCTGGAGTTGGTGTGTCATCTTCAATCAACTGAACATTGAATCTTGATTGGCTATTGCAAGATGAGCTTGTTTCTGATGATTCCTCAACAATAGGCTGTTGATTCTTGATTGAGAGGTTGCCCATTGGTGCTACAAGCGCATTGTTCATTTGAAAACTTGGCTTGTCCTATCGAATCATATGGTTCTCAATCATCTCATGTTCTGCAGTCTTGAGAAAGGCAATCACATCATCCAATTTAAAGTTTGGAAAACTGGCCTTTTCTTTGATGAACTTGCTGGCAGTGTACCACTCACCAGACAGAGATGATAAAAGTTTCTTGTTCAGATAAAAATGAGATATCTAAAGGTCTGTTGTTCTAATTTCATTCACAATCATCATGAACCTTTACAGAACTAACTTTAGTCTTTCTCCTTCCTTAAACTTGAATCTGTCAAGCTGCTGTTTCAATCTGTCTTTCTTGATGTCTCTCAATTCAGTATTCCCTTCAAACATTTCAATAACTGCATCATACATACCCTTTGCGGTCTTATGATGATTTACAGTTGTCAAGATTTCCCAAGAAAGCCCTAATTTCAGCATAGACAAAGCTTTATCATCTCTCTTCTTCATCTTCAGTTCAATGGTTGCGTTGTTGTTTGGAGCTGTTGAAGGAACGTAGTTTCCTTCAGTGATGGAAGTCCAGAGCTCTGGGTCATTGTAGTTCACAGCTGAGCACCTTCCATTTTATGAAGTTTTCTTGTCCAAGCAACCTTGGAATATTGTTTATGGATACTTCTTGGTCTTCCATTTCACTCGATCTGAAGTTTGCAGTAGTGAAAGCAGAGTAAAGCTTCAACCTTTTTCACAACCTTCTGTCCCGTGGCCTTTAACGAGCTTACTCAAGCTCTGATACCACTTGTCAGGACCGTGAGTCGGGTGAAACCTTAGTAAGTTTGACAAAAACACACCAACTCGATTACCCAAAAGGCCTGTTGAATATCCCGGCGGAATCAGGATATCCAACGAATGGGAACAAAGGGGTGTGAATAATAAACACAAAACAGTAATAAATGATCAATCAAAGCTCATTCAATAGACAAAGATTCACTGTAATAAATACATACAGTGAAAGGAATGTCTAGGGTTTTGTGTGACGGCGGCGGCGATTGTACGAGAAAACAAAGAGAATATTCTTTGGAATGTTTTTCGTATTCAGTGCGTGCCAACCTGTATTCGATCTGGAAATCCGTGTCCTAATAGGTATCCTAGGACCCCTATTAATAGACCCTGACATTTCTTCTAGAAGTTCCTAATCATTACATAATGAAATACAAAATAATACAAGTGTTGAGTCCTCGAGCAAGACAACAATCTTGCTCGAGCAAGCTCACTATGCTAGGTATGCTCATTGACTGTCCTCAAGCATATTTCACCTAGAATATCTTCAGTAAAGATATTCCATTCCAGTAGACTTCATTCTTCTTGACTAGTCCAAGCTTTGCTCGAACCAATCCATCGAGCAAGCTCATTCTTCTTGATGTCTTCAGCTTTTCTTATTCAGCAATCTTTATCATGCTCGAATGTAAATCTTGCTCGGGAACTGAACTGTGCTCGAAGTCCTTGCTTTGATCACTTGACATCTTCTTATTGCATCCATGCTTGTCCCCATGTGCTCGATCATCCTGTGCTTGTAACACTTGGTTAAAACTTGTATGATCAAGCTGTTTGCTCGATTGGCAATCCATGCTCGATAGAAGAATACTCTTGTTCGTTGAAGTGTAGCTTGCTCGAAGCCTTAACACTTAGAAGAATTAACCATTTAAGGTTCTGAAAACCTTGCTCGAAGTAGTAAAACCATGCTCGATCGTCTAGGCTTGCTCGAAGTCCATACTTAGCCGTTTTCTAAGGAGGTTGAGAAGATTCCAATCTTCCTTATCATAAATTCGACCAAACAACACATGTGTTCCTTGACATACACTCTGTAAGCCTTAGATTGAAATGAATAGCCTACAAAGAAGCATTCCAAAGATTTAGATTGAAACTTGTTGAAATAGAGCATTTACATCCAAATGGCTTCAGAAACTTGACATAAGGTTTTCTTTTGAACATGATCTCATAAGGAGTCTTGTTGTGGGTTTTGTTAAATAACACCCTATTCTGAACATAGCATGCAATATTTATGGCTTCTGCCCAAAAGGTCACTGGTAGATTTGCATCAGCTATCATGGTTCTTGCAGCTTCAATGAGTGTTCTATTTCTTCTCTCTGCAACTCCATTCTGTTCAGGTGTTCTGGGTGCACTTTATTGCAGGAATATGCCTTCAGAAGTGCAGAATTCTTCCATTTTTTCATTCTTGAATCCTATTCCATTGTCACTTCTTATTACCTTCACCCTTTTATCAAGAAGATTTTCCATTCTTATCACACATCCCTTGATCAATTCAGATGTTTCATCTTTAGTTCCCAAGAAAAATACCCATGTGAATCTTGAGTAGTCATCTGTTATTACTAGGCAAAATTTCTTATACCACTAACTGGTCCAAACAGATCCATGTGCAACAGTTCAAGTACCTCATCAATTGAGTTAATCAGTTTGCTTTTGTGAGAGGACTTGTGTTGCTTGCCTTTGATGCATGAGGAGCACTTTTCTTCCAGCTTAAATTCTTTTGTAAGAAGTCCTATAACATGATCTCCTTTCACCAATCTGTTCATGTTCTTGAGATTTACATGGCATATCTTTCTATGCCACATCTTTCTTTCATTTTCAGTGGCATTTGAGACAAAGCATGAACTACCTCTAGAGACATCATTCTTCATTCTAAATTCATAGAGGTTTCCATTCCTTGGAGCCATCATCATTATCATTTCTGGTGGAATGATGAATTCAGGCTTGAGAATGAGGCAATGTGTATCATTAAAAGCAACCTTGTATCCTTTATCACATACTTGAGAAATGCTGAGTAGATTGTATTGTAGTCCTTTAACATGCAGCACATTCTCAAAGGATACTCTGCCATTGGTCAGTGTGCCTCTTCCTACAATCTTCCCTCCATTTTCATCACTGCCAATGGCTACAGGTCCTTCAAATTTGCTTTCATAATTGACTAGTGCACTTTTGTCACAAGTCATGTGCATGGAGCATCCACTGTCCATGTACCATATATCATTCATATCAGTGGCTTGTCCCTGCACATTCAAAAGACAAGATGATTAGTTAGTGTCTGACTTGCAAACATCAACTGTTTGCTCATCAGACTCATTTAACACTACTAGAGAGGTAGGAACTGGATCTTCATGCACCACTTCACCTGAATCATCTGATTCATATCCATACTCAACATGTGCTTTGACATTTTCAATTTCAATTTCCTCAATCACAGTTTCTTTCTCTTTCATCATCTCCTCTTTTGTTTTCCACTTGAAGCCTCTAGGTTCAAAACCCTGCTTCAGGAGAAATTTTTCATCTCCATTCAACACACCTGGTCTCATTTTATTATTTCCTTTCATGCTTGACATTCTTCCTTTAACAGTCTTGTCTGATTTGTTTGATACTTCATTAATCTTCAGAACTGACTTCAACCTATTTTCCAGCTTCAGTCTATGATCTTCATTATCAGATGGATTCTTTTCACCATTAAAATATCTCTCACACATCTGCTTGTATCCTTTCATGTCAATCCATAGACAATGTCAGAAATTTCAAATATTTCTTCCACAACCCAATATGAATCAGAGTGATGTCCATAGGCATCACACTTTTTGCACCATACTTTGGCAAAGCTTCCCATATCTTCTAGCAGTTGTTTGTCTTTAATTCTGTCACTAGGTTTTGGGAAGTCAATGCCTAAAGAAGTCTTTGGATACATGGATCCACTAAAATCCATTTTGATTGGTCTGTTAACATCAGGAATGTGTGGATACTTTTCTCTTCTTTAGCTTTGCTGAAGTGCTTAAGGAACTTGGTTCTTTTTCATCCATAAATCTTCTTCTAGGAGCATATTCAACATCTCCTATATCAAATAGTTCATGGTTTGAGAACACAGGTAGATAGGAGGATAACACTGATCATTTGAGTAGCCTAAAGTTTGGTTATTCTTGTTCTTTGATTGAGGCCTCTCACAAATATCAAACACTTTGTGTTCCATCCTCATCTTCTCATAATGTTTCTTCATTTTAGGAGTTAATTTTGGCATCTTTGGAATTTGTTCACTCTTGTTCTTCTTTGAAGTTTTCTTTTTCTTCTTGCCATCAGATGAACTTTCACTTTTGCTACTGCAGGTGCTTTCTTCACTGTAATATTCGATCCATTTCTTCTTAGCTGCATCTTGCTTCACTTCCTTTTCATGTGGTGTAGTTGTGTCCTTCATCACAAACTCACCATTGTTATCAATAGTTACATTTTCATACATGTCCACAAACTCTTTCTTGTCTTCAAACACATTCTTGAATTGCTTCAAGTATTATTCTCTTCTTTCTTTATCAACTTTTAATGGATACTTATCACAAAAGGGTGGTGGTACCTTCTTGTGTCTTTCTTCTGGTTTTATCTTCTCAATGTGTCCAATAATATTTCTAGTTGACACAAGGTTCTTCAGGAAGTCTATTTATATCTGAAGCTCAGTATTCTTCAGTTTCTCCTCTGTGTGCATCTTCTTCAAACCCTCAATTTCAACATTTAACCTTGACTTAGTATGATAGGCCTGCACACAATCTTCTTATTGGATCTTTATCTTATTGTCATAGGTTATCTTACATGATACATAAACATTCAGAATAACTTCTTTTCTTCCACACTCACTCTTCCAGTTCCCAACTTCTCTGTTCAAATTATCAATAATAGTTAGAAGGTCAGGAATTGAAGGTTTAGTGGTTACCTGAGTGTTAGAAGATTCCCCAGTGTCATGAAGTTTTGCCATATAAGCTACATTTGCCTTCTCAATGTCAGCAATATGATTATTACAGTCAAAGTTCCCATCCTGAGGCTCTATTGTCACAGCAACATTCCTTTTATCTCTGTTCTGGTTCACTGCAGCAGCTCCTCTATTCTAGTTCCCTTGTATCTGCAATTGGTAGTTTCTCTGCTGAGGTTGGGCTTGTTGTTGGGTCCTGTTCTGTTGTTGATAAGGATTTTTATTTATGGGATGATTTCTCTGTTGATACCCTTGATTGTTCTGTTGCTGATTCTAATAGAATTGTGCTTGGTTCACCTGATTTCCAAACTGTTTTGGAAGACTGCATTCTCTGGCAAAGTGACCATGATTCTGGCAGTTGTAACAAATGGCTTTTGACTTGTCAAATTCGATTCTATCATTTGGTCCAGTGAAGGTTGATCTTCCTGTCCTGTTGTACAGTCTTTTGCTTCTCACAGCCAGCATGGCCGATTGCCATTTGAAGTCCATGTCTTCCAAATCGTCTGCATCAATCTGTTCAAGGTCCTCTTGCACTACACTTGTGTTAATCAGATTTTTTGCAACAAAGGCATGGTAGGAATCAGTAGACATAGAAAATAATGCTTTGTAATCAGTCCCATGACTTGAATTTTAAGCATAGGG
The DNA here is from genome assembly GCF_021521415.1 of Bidens hawaiensis. Taxonomy (NCBI): domain Eukaryota; kingdom Viridiplantae; phylum Streptophyta; class Magnoliopsida; order Asterales; family Asteraceae; genus Bidens; species Bidens hawaiensis. Next base: position 84,997 of record NW_027494981.1, read on the forward strand.
AGGATGTCCACTAGCTGTTGAAGCATTGTCATCTTCAATCATTTGAATATCGAATCTGGGCTGATTTCCTCCACAGACTGATCCTGTCTCTGATGGTTCTTCTATGATTGCCTGATTCTGATGATTCTTGATAGAGAGATTGTTCATTGGTGCCACAAGGGCATTTGTAACAGGAAAACTTGGCTTCTCCTCTTTAATCATGTGATTTTCAATCATCCTCATGTTTAGAAGCTTGGAGAAAGGATATAACATCATCAAGCTTGAAGTTTAGAAAGTTCACTTTCTCATTTATAAACTTGTTGGTAGTATACCATTCACCAGATAGAGAGGAAAGCAATTTCTTGTTCAGCTCAAAATCAGAAATCTGCAAATCAGTTGTTCTGATTTCATTAACAATGGTCATAAATCTCTACAGCACTGAATTTAGTCTTTCACCTTCTTTAAACTTGAATCTGTCTAGCTGTTGCTTCAATCTTTCTTTCTTTATATCTCTTAGCTCAACATTTCCCTCAAACATCTCTATGACAGCCTTATATATGTCCTTGGCATTTGTGTGATGATTCACACTTGTCAATATTTCCCAAGAAAGCCCTAATTTCAGCATAGATAATGCTTTGTCATCAATCCTTTCCATTTGTCTCCCCACAGCTTGATTGTTCCCAGATGATTCAGTAGGAACATAGGGTTCATCTTTGATAGAACTCCAAAGTTCTTTATCGTTGTAGTTCACAGCAGCCTCAAACAGCACTTTCCATTTGATGTAATTTTCTTGTCCGAGTAATCTTGGAATCTTATTTGTAGACACTTCTTGGTCATCCATCTTCTCAGATCTGGACTTTAACAAACGAAAACTCTGTAAAGCTTCAACCTTTATCTCAAAACCTTCGGTCCTGTGGCCTTCAGCGAGCTTCCAAAGCTTTGATACCACTTGTCAGGATCGGACCTGGTGCAAACCTTAGTAGGTTGACAAGAACACACACCTAAAGGCCTATTGAATATCCTGGCGGAATCAAGATATTCAGCGGATGGGAGTGAAGGTGTGAGAAATAAACGAAACAACAATAGATAATTAATAATATCAATAAACAAAGACAAAGATTCACTGCATTGAATATATCATTAATGTAACAGTGAAATGAATGTCTAGGGTTTCGTGAAGGCGGCGGCGGTACAAGGAGATAAAGGGAATATTCGTTAGAATGTTTGTGCTCTCATATTTTGTGCCTTATCCACGCTTACAAAATGGAAACCTAGGACGCTATTTATAGGCCTTAACATTCCTTCTAGAATACCCTAATCATTACATAATGAGTGACAAAATAAATACAAGTGTAAGACAAGTCGTCGAGTATGATCTATCTTGTTCAAGTACACTTGATATGCACAGTATGCTCGATGCAATTCTTCGAGCATACTTTACTGAGAATATTTCTCCTCCAGCATGCTTCTATCTTCTTGACTAATCCTTGCTTTGCTCAAATAGATCCATCGAGCAAGCATATTCCTCTTGATGTCTTCAATCCTACCTTCGAGACTTATTGAACAATTCTTCAGCATGCTCGAATGCAAAGCTTGCTCGGGATTGAACTATGCTCGAAGTCTATACTTAGAACATTTGACATCTTCTTTATTGGCATCCATGCTTGACCCACCAATGTGCTCAGATCACTTGGCTTAAGCTGGATGATCAAGTTGTTTACTCGATTGGCCATCCATACTCGATGAAGAACACTCTTGCTCGGTGAAGTGTAGCTTGCTTGAAGCCTTCAACACTTAGAAGATTTCACTGAAGTTGGTCAGAGACAACATGCTTGAGGTAGTAAAACCATGCTCGATGATCCAAGCTTGCTCGAAGTCCATACTTAGCTGATTTCTTGAGGAGGTTGAGAAGATTCCAATCTTCCTTGCAAATTTCCGACTCAACAGAAATAATGATAATATTGTCATGGAATAGTGTCACATGTGTTTTGAGCAATATGTATGTCATACTCAGGCGTTTCCGCTTAAGCCGGGGTGTTATAGTTTAAGTTTGTGAAATTCGTTTGCAAACACGTGATGTTTTTTATAACTCAAGAAAAATTATAAAAAAATTTGTATGATAAAAGATGTATCCTTAGCTAGCGCCAAGGCTTAGAAAACTTTGAAAACTTTTAGTGTAAAATATTTTCTGTTGGGCGGCACCCTATAAAAATATTATGGAGGATCGCAAAGTAATATGACTTGTTGAAGATAAAACCCTTATAGTGATAATATAATAGCCTCACGGGCTTAGGACTTGTTTGAAGTAAAAGATTTTACCTTTGAAAAATATTATAAGAATAATAAGGGTAGTAGTAATAATAATATTAATAATAGTAACAATAACAATAATAATAATAATAATAATAATAATAATAGTAAATATAATAACTATAGTAATAATTATATAAAAAAATGAACCATTTGAATTCACGTAAAGTTCTTTTTGAAGAAAATTAACTTGATTAAATACTTCAAATAATTGAGCATTTGAAATTATAAGTATAAGGTGTTTATAAAAGAAATAAATGTGGGAAAAGTATGCATGGAAAATTTATTTATTTAAAATTTAGGAATGGTTGATGAGTTTGAAAAGATTAAGCATTGATGCCAGAAAATGAATAAACTTCAAGTGGACAAGGAACGCGGGGTAAGGTATTGCATAGCTAAAACGAGTTAGGTTTTTCAGAGTATTGCGGATGTGCTCGGGTTTCTACAATAGTAGCGGGCTTGAAGTACAAGCATAAGGTAAGACAGAAGGTTGGGATGAATGGTTGGGTAACATGCCGTGTAAATAAATGTGTGGCGTTTAGTATGTATAGTTTCGTGGCAAGAGTTGATGAGGTGGACGAAATGTTCACCATTTGGAGCATTTCGAGATCGCGGTAGCGGAGTGGTGGAATTACACGTGTTACACAAAGGGTGAGTTCCCGTGTAAGTATTTTTGTTAGGTTAGGTTTGAATATCCAAGAGTTGTGTTGTGTCTGGATTGACTTAGGCATAGCTTTGGGGTATTTTTGTGGTTAGTGATGAATTTTGGGTTATCATGGTCGGGATCACGACGGTCAATTACTTGATGATCTGGGTTGTCGTTTTGTGGGTTGAGTTTCGAGGGCAACGTCGAGGAAAACGAGAAGACATGCTGCGAAGCGGATGGGACGCGAAGCTAAAATTTGTATTAATAGCCAAATAAACATTACATGAAACATTCCTAAGATGAGAATCAGTCATATAAATCATAAAAATACGTAAAGAAATAAAATCGCATGAATCAAAATTTAAAGTAGAAATTGAAATGCTCGAGAGTCAACATGAGTTTTTGAATTTCAATAATAATCTCGTAAATCTTTAAATAAACATATGGAATATATATCAAATTTTAAAATAAAAATATGGATTTAATACAACTTAACATAAGTAGTGAAACCGAATTGAAAATCGAGTGTTCATGTACCACCATAAGTTTTCGAATTTTCAATTGAAACCATAATAATAAATGAATTATATAAAGAAAACTGAATTTAAAATCGACTATTCATGCATCACCATGACTTTTCGTATTTTCAATTCAAAACATAACAAATTATGAATATATACAAATAAAGAAAACGAATTGGAAATCGACTATTCATGCATCACCATGACTTTTCGTATTTTCAGTTCAAAACATAAGAAATAATTAATATTTACAATAAAGAAAACGAATTGAAAATCGACTATTCATGCATCACCATGACTTTTTGTATCTCCAATTCAAAACATAACAATAAATGCATATATAAATAAAGAAAATGAATTGAAATTTGACTTTTCTTGTATCACCTTGACCTTTCAAAATTTCAAATTATAATAATAATTGAATTTATAAATAAAGAAAACAAATTGAAACTCATATATTACAATGACTTTTCGAAATTTGCAATAAGAACTACAATATAAAAATTGAGTCTTTAGAATCACACGCTAACAAACATTTAGTTAAAACACACAAATCAAAATGTGTAATCAAATCGAACCAAAAGCTGGGTATTCGTGGATCACCACGACTTGTCAAACTTTTAGTTAAAACACATTGTAAAACATTGAGGGTCAAAGTCACATATCGCATGAACCACCGTGACTTGTATGACATCCTTAGGAGTGTAACCATATTCTTTCCACAAAGAAAACACGGTCATACTTGAAAGCTTAAAGTTGTGATTCGTATGACGTTTGGTGTGGTACGTTTTGGCCTAATAGGTTTCATGCCCTTTCCGAACTCTCCAGGAAACCCACCGGCTCCCGCGTCTGATTGAGATTTGTATGCATTGCTTATCCTTAGGTTTCAATAACCTTGGTGTCAAGAGTTCGGAAAACAAGCACGTCCCCCTTCCAGTTACTATATACCCGCCATGTAGAACCATCTTTAATAAGAAGAATTATTGAAAACCGAAAATCGATTATTGTAAATGTTTGAAAGTATTCGTTTTAGGTATAAGCCACGGACTTGTGTGTATGCTTGTGTATATGAAGCGTAAGCGAATCAATAATAATAAGTAATAGCATGTGTAAAGGACAATCACGTAAGGCTCACGCAATTTCTAATCATACAACATAAACAAATAATTAAAATAAGCTATAACTAACTAGGGCACTACGTCTAATGCCCTATATTATAGTCACCGCTCTGATATCAATCTGTAATACCCCAGCTTAAGTGGAAACGCCCAAGTGTGACGTACAGATTGCTCAAAACACATGTGACACTATTAAGTGACAATATTATCATTAATTAATTTCAACATCAAATACATAAGTTTGAAAATAAAGAAATACAAGAAAAATAAACACAACTAAACAGTTTGTCCATTTGTTTTGGTAACCTAAATCTAGTGTCTTTATCGAACTTCATCCTCTAATATTCGTACCTGTAACATGTATATAAAATAAAGTCAACTAACATGTAGTTGGTGAGAATCACACAAGTTTGATATATACGTAACAAAAATCATACAATTCTATGAACAAGTATAAAACACAACTAAGGTCCTTTACAGTTGGGAACAACCAACGTACTCAGATAAACGCACGCAAGGGTCCTTTCCAGCTGGTAAAAACCAACGTACTCGGATCGGGGGTCCCTTTTCCGCTCATAATACGACGGTCCTGAATCCACCACTTGAAATTGAAATCAATGCAAGTAGGCAAGTAAATACACAAGTCCATAATACGGATTGTAGTTTGAAAATGAATAATTAAGTAAATGCTTTGAATAGGATATACATGCTACCCTCGAAATGTAAAAGCGTTAAAACGGGGGTGTGAGAAACTCACATGTTAAAGTAAGCGAGTATAAGTGAACTATGCGTTTAAGCAAGCAGAACCAGACGAGTTCGGTTCAACGAGCGATCCTAGGAAATATTTCTAGGTTCAATATAGTATTCAAGAAAATAGACGAAACCAGAATACTTAAAAGAATTCGGTTCATGGTTTAGTGTTTTAAACCTTTAAAAGAAATATATATATGTGTGTGTGCGTGTGTGTGTATAGGGTAAGGTTAAAATGAAAACTCATTTGAGTTGTGAAAACCCGCAAAAACCCTATGTAATATCGTTTTTTTTTTTTGTTACATATAATATATGTTGTAACATTTAATACAAAACATCGAAACATTAAAAAAAATGTTTTGCTATTTTTTAACATTTTTTTACTAATTTTTATATATGTTTTCAGGAGAGAGAAAAAGTTATATTTATATTTACATTTTTTATTCACTTTAATTGTGGACCACAAGATTTAAACATTAATTAAAAACATGTGGTTGAGAATGGGTTTCTAGAGTTTTCACAACTCAAGTGGGTTTTCATTTTATACTTAGCATATATATATATATATTACTCTATAATTGCCTTTTTAGACTTTCCGTTTTAAACTTTATAAGTTGGTTACTTTTAATTGTTTTAAAAAAATTTGAGTTTTAATATATCTTAGTCACATTAATAAGTCGCATGCATTTCGAGAAAAATCCAAAACGGCCCAAAACGAGTTTAAGCAAGTGGTTCATTTTCGCTCGGACCCGAACTCAACTTTAGGTTGGGTTTGTTTCCGACATGGTAAAATATTATATTTCAGAGAGTGAGATGAAAAGAATTAGTTTAAGATGTTGGATAAAGAAAATAACTAAATCGAACCGAATAAATACATAAGCGAGTCAAGTTCGTTTTTGATGAACTAACACTAATGTTAAATAAATTTTAATATAACAGTAAGTTCTAAATGACCCGAACAAGCAGAAACTACAAACATGGCATACTCGGAAGAAGAACTTAAATAATAAAAGAAGAAATCTTGAACTTCATGGTTTGGCTTCATAAATCAAAGTATGTGAAAATCACCAAAATGAGAGAATAACAGCAATCTTTTGTAAATTAAGTTGTGAGAAAATGAGTATGAATGGAGCTCTATTTATAGGTGAATTGAGTTAGAGGTGTTTCAATTGGATTAAATTGGTCAAAATGAATAATGGATCATGAGTATCATCCAAAGCTCGTAGTTGGTCATAAAAGTTAAGTTGTAACATACAAATTATATTCAAACAAACTTATTGTCATCATAAAAAAATTTTAACCAAAATTTTAATGTAGTAGGAATGTGTTTTCCTTCATCTTTTAAAACTAAGTAAAAAACTGTGACATAATTAAATAAAAAATGTACTTTGGACTAAGATAAAACTTGGAATATAAATTATTAAGCTTGGATAATTTTGGTATTAACCCATATACTTTGGAAATTGATTAAACATAAACTTTAATTCGTTGGAGTTTCGTTAATTGATTAAAACCAATAGAAAACGAACAAACGATAATCATGAATCATCGAAAATATAATATTAACGATTAACGATGAACAAGAACATATTAAAACGACAAAATGGGTCGGTTTAACGAATACAAATGCAATTTCAAAAACATTAACGAATGTCACATGAACGAAATGTGAGAACATTATATTATATTATATATATATATATATATATATATATATATATCACTTGAGTTGTGAAAACACGTAAAAACCCTATGTAACATTGTTTTTTTTTAAACACGTAATATATGTTGTAGTATTTAATACAAAACATCAAAAAACTAAATAAAAACTTGTTTTGTTATTTTTTAACATTTTTTACTAATTTTTAAATATGTTTTCAGAAGAGATAAAAAGTTATATTTATATTTACATTTTTTATTCACTTTAATTATGGTCACAAGATTTGAAGTTTAATTAAAAACATGTGGTTGAGAATGAGTTTCAAAAGTTTTTACAACTCAAGTGGGTTTTTATTTTAACCTTACCCTATATATGTAGGGGATGGATCATGTGAGAAGTAATATTATAGTGAGAAGTGCGAGAAGTTGATCTCAACCATTGATTAAACAAATCAATGGTGCATAATGATAATGGCAAACTTGTAATTAAGAGAAAAATAATATACCACATATTTATGATAAAAGGGTAATTTGGTCTCCCTTCTAGTTGTTTCAAAGCATTAATTTCTTAACTCTTAAATTGTTCTCCACATTAATTATCTTAGAATGTTACAAATTTTTAGAAAAAATAAATTGGCTTTTACATAAAACACATCTTCTAAGAAAAATTTTAATGAATATCTTCATTATCAAATTTGTTACATTCACAGTTCATAATATTCATTTAAATTATTTTTTATATGCATATGAAAAACAATGTATATGCAAGTAAATGCCAATAATTTCATCTACACAAGTAACATAATAACCTACACATAACTCATGCTCACTTATACAAATGGTTAGTTAATTTGTATTCATCTACACGTAACCTGTGTTAACACATAACTTATTTTCACCTACATAAATTTTTGATTTCTTTTATTTGCACCAACACGGAACTAATATTTACCTACACATAACTCATATTTACCTACACATAACTCGTATTTGCCTACACATAAAAAGATTTATTAAAAAAATAGTTAAAATTAAAAAACATGATTTTTTTTCATACATTGAGAATATTTTACAAGTTTAATTTAATACTATTAATTGTATGTACAACTTTTGTTTTGTATATGTAGGTTAACATTGTGATCTGTGTAGGTTCATATATGTGGTATTTCAAATTGTGTATGTTTAAATTTTTTTATGTGTATGTTCATATATGTACTGTGTAGGTGGTATTTCGAAATTTGTATACGTAAATTTTTATCGTGTGTAGTTTTATATATGTACAGTGTAGGTGATATTTCGAATTGTGTACGTGTAAATTTTATCTTGTATTAGTATATTTCTATGCGATATTTTGAATTGTGTATGTGTAAATTTTATTGTGTGTTGGATCAATTGCATACTGTGTAGGTGGTTTTACGAATTCGGTATAAAATTGAAATCTTCCTAGATTTGGTTAACTTAGAAAAGTTATGACAAAGGAATTAATCATAAATTAAAATAAAAAAACAAACAATTTAAAACAAAAATTAGTTTATTAGTTATATTTTTTAAATTGGTCAAACCTTTTTTTTATGATACATAGAACTAGTTATATTATAAAAGTATATTTAGATTAAAAACAAAAATATGTGTAACTTATCCCAAAGATTTGTTACTTTCCATACATGAGAAAAAAACTTTGAAGTAAAACACCCCCGTCTATTAAAATAAAATAAGAATAAAAGAAAAATTATGATTGGTTGTAATGACTTCTCATACTTCTCGCTATAAAAACACTTCTGAAATAAACATAATCCTATATATATATATATATATATATATAAACCAAAAATTTGAAATGGGTCGGGTTTTCGGGTTTGAAAAGTAATGAATGCTACACACTACTTGCTTTCATTTATATTATTTTTGAATATTTATTTCATGACGATCGTTGAATCGCGTGTTTTATATATATATATATATATATATATATATATATATATTTATATACGCAAAAACTTATGAAAACTCATCAACTTAATTGTTGATAAATTTATTATTTTAAACGTGTTACAAGTTGAGTATAATGGAGTGTCAGGACAAGAAAGTTAGTTCTACCTTAGGATTATCCAAATGAATAATATTTATTTTCTTTTTGATGTAATGTTACTTGCTTTATTTACCGAACTATTTATGTTCTTGTGAATTTTATGAAATAAAATAATTATATTGTCACCATTAATAGTGTTACGTGCTTATGAGTGATCTGTAAGTTGCACCCGAACGTATTAATAGTGTTACGTGCTTAGAAGAAGAAAAATTGTTATTTTATCCTATTTTATGTAAATTAAGTTGGCAATTTGTTTAAAAACCCATATTAACTTCCATTTCAAAATAAGTTTGAGAGTAACTTTGAGTAGTGGTGTTCAGTATTCAAATGAACTCAAAAAACTCGAAATTCTATTTTTGAATAATCGAAATTCGATTTGATTTAATTTAATAACCACTCATGAGTTGTTTGGCTCTAAGTTCAATTATGTTCGTTTAGTTAATAAACGAATGAACATGAACACATTTTTGTTGTTGAACTATATTTAAGCAAATGAATATACTCATGTGTTCTGTTCGTTCATTTACGTTCATAAATGTTCATTTTGTATTCATTTGTATATGTCTGTTTGTTTATCTTCGGAAGAAGCATGTCAGTTTGTCAGATTCTGGTCCAGGGTCGTGCTGCCCTCCTACGACTTACCTACTTTTAATAATGTTTAACAAAACTACCTACTTGGTTCACACTTTTAACGAATGATGATAAACCTCATGAAATGTGTTCAAATGGCTATGGGTTCACTTGTTCAGTTCTTCTCCACCAACCTGCATATATTGTTGAACAATTAAAGATGGGAAACAAACGAACGACCCAATATTCTTCGTTCCATATAATCTTAGTGATCTAAAACACCAAACAAAACGTATATTTGAGGCAAAAATGTCATATGACATTTATATCATGTATTTTCCACCTAGCTACATTTGACATTAATCATATAATCTTATACAAGTAAAGTCCTGAATTGTCAAATTCGTGTTTACATTAAGGTTCAAATGGTTGCTTGTTAATTATCTCCTCCTAAAAAGTAATAATTTCATATACATCCCTACAAGCATCTTAAATATCATATATATCCAACCAAACTTCAAAATATCAAATATATCCTTTTCGAATTACTTATTTATCAGGTTCAACTAGTTGCTTGTTAATTATCATGTACTAAAAAGAAATAATTTGAATAGGATATGCATGATATTTTGATTAATTTTTAAGAATATATTTGATATTTTGAAGTTTGGTTGGATATATAGATTCTGCAATTTTGTAGGGGTATGCATGAAATTGTCCCTCTACTAAAATTGCTCATATTCATCACCTTTTGGCGTAACCATTTGCACCATCTAACTCCCATATTTAAGCCTACGACTCTTTTGTTCATATGTAAACAGTCTCACAAAAAATATAATTTATCATATTTATGCATGTGTGTATATATATGTCCCACAAAGAATATAATTTATCATTCTATGGCGGATATGTTTCGGTTGCTGCTGATTATTGGTTTGGTTACTAGTGTCACATCTTGGCCTTGGCCTACAGTAGATGAATTTGATGTCTTTTATTATGGAGCTAGCGGTGTAGGAAAAACCGATGATTCTCAGGTAATTAATTAATTAACTAAGGTTAACTTGTAGTTCAGATTTTAAGGTTAATTTGTGCAAGATGTTGAATTAATTAACCAAATAATTTTGTTGTGAAAGTTGAATTTTATAAATGAAAAGGTTAATTACACAAACGTAAGTTTGTATTACAGTGTTTCCTTTTCTTTTCATAAATTACGTAAAAAATTGAAAAAGAAATATGAATACAAATTAATTAAACATTTTTTTTTCGGTGGAATTACAAAGTGCTTTTTTATTTAATAATTTTTCAGGCATTTTTGAGAGCTTGGAAAGATGCGTGTAATGCAGAAACAGATAGTGCAAGGGTGATCGTTCCACAAGGGGGAATTTTCTTGTTGAAGCCTATAGTGTTTCTTGGACTATGCAAACCTCAAATGCACTTCATAGAAGCAAACAATTTATAACATATTTTATATAATATATATATATTTTTTGGGTTGTTTGTTTGATGATTAAAAGATTGAGACAGTTAACACACCGTACGTTAGCATGTCTTGGTTTGGTTCAATTTGGTTGTGAGCTAAATCGAAGCCAATAACAAATATTTCAGTTTTTGGATTTTCATATCATTTCCGGTTATGGAAGGATTTGGTTAATTCGCTTATTAGAAAGATGTTTCGGTTAATTTGATTACATATTGCGTGAAGTAAAATATTAACAATTAATTGTATTAATTCATAAAGAAAAGTCAGTTGCAGTCAATATGATTGACTTATAAAGAAAACTTTTCTGGAATATAATATTAATACTGTTTATGTAAATAGTAAAATGATTAAAGTTGATTATAATGTGGGTTCAGTGATAAAGGTATCTATTAATGTGGTTTAGAGTTGAAAAAAATTTAGAATGTGAAACATTTTTTCTTCTTCACTAGGCAACCAATTCTAGCCCGTCCAACCATTTAATTATGTCCATCCTACTCGCCTAATATTTTCATTTAAACATGACCCAATTTTAGGCCCACAAAGGGCACACAACAAAGGAACCAGAAACTTTACAACGAGAAGATAAATAAAAAAAAAAAAAAAAAAAAGAATTACAGCATAATTTCTGCACTTCCATAGAGTTGAAAAGATAGTTAGAAACACCACTTACGAATCATCGTCTTCCTTTTCTCTTTATTGAGGACCCACAAATACCCTTGAGAAAAGGTACTTGTGCCCAAATTAACCCGCCATGTTAAATAAAATGATGAATAAATAAAACCCAAAATTTGATGTTTGGGTTTGTTTTGCCATGCTCAGTTAATTTTCTTATTTACGTCATCACTGAACCATGCAATTCAATTTGAAAAAAAAGACCAAATCATAGTCACACTTAAATAAATAGTTGTTGCACGCACTTGTTCAGGTTCCAGATGAAATTAACATCGGATCTTGTTTGACTTATTCATAAACCGAACACTCTAAAACCAAAGCATAAAATTAAACTCAATGTTGTTGGTATTTCAGATTTCAGGCACGGTCATTGCTTCTAGTTCACCAAAAACATGGACTGCTCTTGATTCAAGCCAATGTATAGTGTTTAGAAACGTTACAGGTCTTAACGTGTACGGATCAGGTCTTACTGACGGACAAGGAACGCATTGGTGGGACCAATCGTGTCGTTATCATCCAAAAAAGGTATTTTCGATTAATCAAGAATCCTTGTTTAATCCATTTTAATGACTTACTTTTTTCCTTTTTTCAGGAGGGTTGCATCAAACTAGCTCCAACGGTAACTGCAGTTTTTTCCACCAGGTTGATCGGTCGGCTTGCCCAGCCAAATGGTTCGGTTAAGCCATTTGGGCTATTGAGTCGGCTTTCTTTTCACATTATTAGCTTCTGCTAAACTTTTATTATATTTATGCAAAGCCGCATATTCAAAAGGAAAACTAATAAATGATAAATGTAAACGTTGGATCTTCTTATACAGTCGGTTCCACGTTTCAAACTGTGAACCCAAATGTTAAACCAGGTTTTATAGATCGTAAACAAATGGACCTGTAAATCTCAAACCGGCCGAATCAACAAATTTCTTTTGTTTAGCGGTTCAGTCAGAATTAAGAGTTTGTGAACACCCCTACCTACCGGTCAAATCTTTAATATTCTTAAACTTGAATTTAGTTACAAGGTTAAAATATTTAGCAAGTAAAAAAATGGTGCAGGTGTTGAAGTTCATATCTTGCAATGAGGGTACATTGAGCAGCATTTCTATAGTAAACAGCCCACAAACTCATGTACTAGTATCATATTCCAAAGGCTTTAATATTGATAATGTGATGATCCAATCTCCTGAAGATAGTCCCAACACTGATGGCATTCACATCCAATCTTCTCATTTCATCAAAATCACCAAGTCAATCATTGGGACAGGTTTGCAACCTTATCTGTGTTGTCTCCTGTACAATTGTTGAAACTACTTAAAAATAAATTAAGAATTCTATTGCTCAACAGGTGACGACTGCATTTCAATAGGAGTTTATTCATCTAACATTGATATATCCAACATAGAATGCGGACCGGGACACGGTATAAGGTGATAATTTTGATTCATTTACTTGTATTTAAGTCGATTTTCTTATGGTGTATTACAAATAAAATAAAAAGAAAATAGCTAAGAAAATAGCTGAACGTATATTATTATTATTATTATTATTATTATTATTAAAACCCAGTTTTTTAATCGATCAAAATTGTTAACAGCATAGGTAGCTTAGGAAAGGATGGAAATACGGTGCTTGTAGAAAAAATTTACATCAGAGATTCGTCGTTTAAAGGAACAACAAATGGAGCCCGGATAAAAACATGGCAAGTTGGACGAGGAAATGTCCGACATATTATTTTCGAGAATCTTATATTTGATGCCGTCGACAACCCAGTAATCATAGACCAAAATTATTATGATGTTCGTGGCGCGTGCAAACCGAAGGTAAGCATTTACATTTTGTAAAGTAACCATATGACCCCTTACCTAATTCCAAATCATCCTTTCACTTGAGAGATACCAGAACTTGAAAAATATCTCATCTCAGATACCATCAACATGTTTAAATGCATTTTCCTTCATAGATAAATAGGTTTGGATGGATGCCTTATTGTAAGCCTCCATCCAGGCCGCCGAAACTAGATTGTGAGTTCCCAGTAGCTAAAACGGAAATAATAATATTGGCTGGCATGAGGTGTTGAATGTTAAGAAAATGCATAACTGTTGTATCAAGAGCAATCGATTAACAAATATTGTTGCCGTCACAAGTTATCACTTCATTAATCAAGGGGCTTTTAAATAGCCAACAGATTACAACTGAAAGAAAGACTCAAAAGCCATAAAAAACTGAACTAACCTACGTGACCATGATTACATGACTTTATTGAGATAAAACAGGGACCACTACTTTTAACCTAATGAAAATAAACACACGTGCATAACTGAATAATTTGGAGAAGACGGTGACTCTTTTGGATAATAATAAAACAAAGTAACTGACCCATAAACTTAAATGAGCTGACCCATGACCCGTACCAGATTTGAATTAATACTCCAACACCCTCTCTTAATTCAAATCGTCGTTACTCCCAACTTTGCCCACAACTTGTTAAATTGTCCCGCTCCTAGAGCCTTGGTCATCACATCTGTAACTTGTTCTTCCGAGTAACACGACTTAATCTCCACCTGTTTTCCTTCAACAAGATCCTTGATATAATGATAGCGGATGTCGATGTGTTTACTACGGCTGTGCAGAGCTGAATTCTTTGTTAGAAACACTGCTGAAATATTATCACGGTAAATCTTGGTGGCTTCTATTTGTTCTTGACCAAGATCCTTTAACAACTTCCTTAACCACACCGCCTGGCAGGCAGCAGCGTTGACAGCGATGTATTCGGCTTCTATTGTGGACAATGCTACCACCTGCTGCTTCTTTGAACTCCATGCAATTGCTCCTGTTCCTATTGGAAATACATTTGCTGAGATGCTCTTCCAGTCATCAAGTGACCCGGCCCAATCGCTGTCAGAATACCCCTCCAACTGTATTTCTTTTGTCTTGCCATACCAAATTCCATATCCAATTGTACCTGCTACATACCTTAAGATTTTTTTGGCTGCACCAAAGTGAAATGAGGAAGGGTTTTGCATAAACCTTGAGACTAAACTCACAGCAAATGCCAGATTAGGTCTGGTGTGTGTGAGAAATATCAGCCCGCCTACCAAACTTCGAAATTTGTGTGCATCAACTTGTGGACGGGCATCATTCATACTTAGCTTTTCACCTACTTTCATAGGAATTGAAGTAGGTGTACAATCCCACATTCCAAATCGTTTTAGCAAGTCTGCAGCATACTTCTTCTGTGACAGGAAAATTCCATTTCTCTTTTGGTTAACTTCCAACCCAAGAAAGTAATGGAGTGCACCAAGATCAGACATCTCAAATTCTGTCACCATCTTCCTTTTAAACTCAACTAGTAAAACTGCAGATGAGCTCATATAGATAATATCATCTACATACTAACACACAATAATAATCTCACCAGTTCTTGTCTTCTTGATGTACACCGTGGGTTCACTCGTGCTTCTCTTGTATTCATTTTGTTGCAGATACTTATCAATTCTTTCATACCAGGGGGCCTGCTTCAACCCATACAACGCTTTATGAAGCCTGTAGACCTTATCCGCTTCTTCTATCTTTTCATACCCCGGTGGCTAACTCACAAATACTTCTTCTTGAAGTGGTCCATTTAGAAAGGCCGACTTCACATCAAATTGTTGAACTTCCCATCCCTTTTGGGCTGCCAAAGACAAAACAGCCCTTATAGTTTCAAATCTTGCAACCGGAGAGAATGTGTCTTCATAATCTAACCCATATTGTTGAGCATACCCCTTAGAAACAAGGCGCGCTTTATACTTGTGAATCTCTCCTTCTACCGTTGTTTTGACCTTAAATACCCACTTAAGACCAATTGCTTTCTTTCCTTGTGGAAGATCTGTAAGAGTCCAGGTTTTGTGCTTCTTTAATGACTCTAGTTCCTCTTCCATAGCCCTTCTCCATTCATCATACTTGGCAGCATCCACATGAGATTCTGGTTCAACCAACGATAATGCAAGTTGGCATGAACCATACACATCTTCCTCAATAGCATGTGTATGAGTGTACACATCATTAAGGGAGCGTGTTCTCAGTGTTCTATTTTCTGAATCGGAAGAACTTGAGTCATCATGGGTATGAGAGATTAGTGGTGTACCTGTAAGACTTTCGTTGCTGTTACCATCAGAAGTACCACCACTTGTTGGACTTGAAGGATCTGGTAGAGAACTATCTGATGAGTCCCCAATTGGCTCATCAAGTTTGATCAACATTTTCACCCTCATACTCTTCAACCAATAACTTTCCCCCTTCATACCCTATTCCTTTTATCACTTCGTTATCTTCACTTTTCCACTGTGAACTCTCATCAAACATAACATCTCTGCTGGTTATAATTTTCTTTGCAACAACATCATACAATCTATATGCTTTCGAGTTAGTGCAATATCAACAAATATGCATTTGTTAGACTTAGAATCCAGCTTCTTTCTAAGTTGAGCTGGTTCTAAAGCATAAGCAACACAACCAAAAACTTTTAAATGGCTTACCGATGGCTTGTAACCGTACCACGCTTCATACGGTGTTTTATCTTGGACTGCTTTTGTTGGTGCCATGGTCAGCAAATAAGCTGCTGTTGCAATTGCTTCACCCCAGAAACATTTACTCAAATTCTTCCCTTTCAACATGCATATGGCCATATCCACCACAGTTCGATTCTTTCTCTCGGCTACCCCGTTTTGCTGTGGCGTGTATGGGGCTGTAAGTTCTCTGTGTATCCCATGTTCTTCACAAAACCCTATAAATGCCTTAGAACAGAATTTTCCTCCATGATCTGTTCTAAGTGTGACAACCCTTCTTCCCGTTTCATTTTCTACCTTTGCCTTAAATATTTTGAACTTCCCAAAACTTTCAGATTTCTTATCCATAAAGTAAACCCAAGACATTCTAGTGTAATCATCAGTAAACATCACAAAGTAAGAATTACCTCCTAGTGACTTTGTTTGCATGGGTCCAACCACATCAGCATGTACCAGTTGCAACACTTGGGTTGCACGCCATGCACCTAATGGAAAATCCTTCCTGGTTTGCTTTCCATAGGCGCACCCTTCACACACACCCACTACATTGCGTCTTGGTAGTCCTTGCACCTACTGTTTATAAACCAACACCTTTAACCCTCTCTTATAAAGGTGCCCATATATTTGATGCCACAGAATAGTATCACTAGTTTTCACAGTTGCTAGTGCCTTTTGCTTGTGTTCTTTCTTCACATGCAAGGGAAATACGTTATTTTCAACCATATCGATTCACCGGACATGCTTTCCACTCTTAGACCGTGTGATAGTGCACGCGCCATCATCAAACAGTAGAGCATACACAGCCTTTATAAGCTGCCCTACACTTATAAGATTATAACCGAGTGCTGGTGCATATTGTACCTCATTCAATGTTTTGTGCACTCCCTTGCCAACTTCTAGACTCACGTTATCCTTACCTTCTACTTTTATTCCTTTTCCATTTCCCATTCTCACACCTTCTTTGCCTCATCTAAGTCCTTAAACAGCCCACGTTGTCCTGTCATGTGATTAGAGCAACCGCTGTCTATAAACCAAACATCATCTTTGTGTTCATCATTTTCTGCTACAAAAGGACATCTTCATCCTCTTCTTCTTGGTCCCCTACCGCAGCGTTAGCCCTTGGCTCACTCCAACATTCAGACTTCACATGTCCGAATTTGTTACAATTGTAACACTGAACACCCCCTCTTCCTCTGCTAGAGAACCTACCACGCCCTCTGCCTCTTCCTTGTAGGAATCCTCTCCCACGACCTCGATTACCGGGTTGTTCTTCTTCTCTGGCTTGAAACGCTTGTTCTTCAATAGAAACATTTGTCCCCCTGTTGACTCGTCCTTCATGAGCCTGCAAGGATCCCATAAGCTGATCAAAAGTTAGCGTAGTGAGATCTTTTGATTCTTCAATCGCAGTCACCACATGATCCCACTTGGGTAGGAGACTTCTTAGGACTTTCTCTACAATTGTCTGATCCGACACATCTTTCCCAAGAGCCCTTTTCTGATTAACATTCTTCATGACCTTTGACAAGAAATCACCCACGGCTTCACCTTCCTTCATCTGAATGGTCTCGAACTCACGTCGTAAAGTCTGCAACTTCACGGTCTTCACTTTCGAATCTCCTTGGTACTCAGTTTTCAATATAGTCCAAGCCTGTGCTGCTGTTGTTGCTGCTGCTATTCTTGAGAATACATCATCATGGACTGCTTGTTGAATCAGGCTAAGAGCCCTAGCATCCTTCTGTCTGTTGTTGCGCAAGCGGGTTCTATCAGCATCTTCTTGGTTAAAGCCCGTTGCCGCATAATCCCAGAGATCATGCGAAAGTAGAAGGGTTCTCATTCTGATATTCCAGAATTCATAACCCTCCCCTTTGAAGATTGGAAGTGGGGTTGAGAGATTGTTTGAATTGGTGTTTGCCATGAGAGAAGTAAGAAAAGCTTGGCAGGGATTGAACGATGTGATAAGTAATTGATTAAGAACCGAGGCTTTGATACCATATGTTGGATCAAGAGCAATCGATTAACAAATATTGTTGCCGTCACAAGTTATCACTTCATTAATCAAGGGGCTTTTAAATAGCCAACAGATTACAACTTAAAGAAAGACTCAAGCCATAAAAAACTGAACTAACCTACGTGACCATGATTACATGACTTTATTGAGATAAAACAGGGACCACTACTTTTAACCTAATGAAAATAAACACACGTGCATAACTGAATAATTTGGAGAAGACGGCGACTCTTTTGGATAATAATAAAACAAAGTAACTGACCCATAAACTTAAATGAGCTGACCCATGACTCGTACCAGATTTGAATTAATACTCCAACAATAACTACTTGTGATAACAATTTTAAAATTCCAGTGTTTTTGTTTAATACAGAAAAGTGGTGTCAAAATAAGTGATGTGGCATACAAGAATCTCTATGGAACATCATCTACAAGCGTTGCTATAACGTTAGACTGCAGCAGATCCGTACCATGTTCTGGCATTTCAATGGAAAATATAAACTTGGCACCAGTTATGCCCGGGAAATCCTTGTCAGCACACTGCGTAAACGTCCATGGAACAGAAGATGGCGTGAATCCAGGATCCTGTCTCATGAACTAGATCTTATCCAACCAGATCGTATGTTCTAAACAATAAATTTTATATAACGTTTATATATTTATAGCAATATACTCCTGGATAAACTTAATCTTTGACCGAATCCATTGGTAAGCTTACAATTCACATGTTATATATAAGCCGTTTTCTTTTAATATCTACTCGCAAGCCCATAAAAGTAAACAAGAATTAGAGGGAAAATGGCGTGCTGGTTCAATTATACACAATGTTTCATCTGGAAATTTATATATGGGTTGGGTTATTAGGAAGTATAGTTTTTTAGGAAGGACAGAAGTAATCTTGGCCATTGATTTTGAACATGGAGTGTTGAGATTAGTTTAGGGGGAAATCAAGTGTGAACATAAGGAGAAAAGTATAAAAGGAATAACACATTTGTTGACTTTCTCTCTCCCCATGCAAGACACATGCCAAATTCCCCAATCATTTTAAAACGTCCATAACTTTTTTTACGACGTTTTTTATTGAAAAACAAATTCACCATAATAACGAGTGTCTTTTTATCTTTTATATGGGTATCATATTGTAATATAAAAATTAAAAGAAAAATTAGTGGGTTTTTACAAATTGTGTTTTACCGAATTGTGTTTTACAAAATTGTGTTATACAATAGTATTTTTCATTGTGTTTTTTCCATTGTGTTATTTACATTGTGTCATACAATTATGTTTTTTATAGTGTTTTTATCATTGTGTTTTTTTTTTCATAGTGTATTTTTCCATTGTGTTTTTCATAGTGTTTTTCATAGTGTTTTTTCGTACTTTTCCGGCGAGGTGGTGGCGGTGGGTGACGGTTGTGGTGGCGGTGGGCGGTGGTGTGGTGGTGGTCATAAGAGATGAGTGAAGATGTAATTGGGTTTTATGTAAGTGGGTTTTTGAAATTAATTTAAGTGGGTTTTGAGATTAAAGTAAGTCGGTTTTGATATTCAAGTATTAAACAAAATATCCTCCTTCCTAGACTTTTTAGGAAAATCAAACTTCTTATTTGAACCTAACCCTATATATATATATAGGCTAAGTATAAAATGAAAACCAACTTAAGTTATGAAAACTCTAGAAACTCATTCTCAATCACATGTTTTTAATTAATGTTTAAATCTTGTGGTCCACAATTAAAGTGAATAAAAAATGTAAATATAAATATAACTTTTTCTCTCTTCTGAAAACATATATAAAAATTAGTAAAAAAATGTTAAAAAATAGCAAAACATTTTTTTTTATGTTTCGATGTTTTGTATTAAATGTTACAACATATATTACATGTAACAAAAAAAAAACGATGTTACATAGGGTTTTCGCGGGTTTTCACAGCTCAAATGGGTTTTCATTTTAACATTACCCTATATATATATATATATATATCATAAATTTGCACTCGAGTACTTGTAAGTTTCCTCATTTCATTTATAACAATCATTGCGAGCGAAAATAAGTTAAAGTCAAGTGTAAGCTTTTGATGACTATGTAACTGGGATAGTCATTAACAATGAAAGTAAAAGTTGAAAGTGTGATTGATCAAACTACTAGCATGAATTATTATCGGTCAATAGCTAATAGTTTGGTTACTGTTAAAAAAAAGCTAAAAAGCTAATAATTTGAATTATTAAAAGTCCAATAATATTTATATTGAGGAAGTAAATATTGGATTGATACTGCTTTTTAAAAAATAGCAATTTCACCTCTATAATAGCTTTGCTTTGTTGGATTGTGCATCTGTCTGACAAAAGTCCAGCATCTATGGGCTCCTAGGCACTTGGATACTGATGGGCGAGCCCAGTAAAAAATCAGGCACTTGGATACTGATGGGCGAGCCCAGTAAAAAATCAGGCACTTGGCCACTTGGGTACTGATGGGTCGAGTCTAGTAAAGGAAAACCCCGTGACCGGAAATGAAAATGGAGATCCAAATTGTGATTTCAATCAGACACTTGGGTACTGATGTATATATATTTCGTTTCAACGAAAAAAAAAAACATATGTATAATCTCTTGTACACTTTCTTTGATTCCATTTCATTATATTAGGAAAATTGGATTACATTAATCCAAACTACTAAGCATTGGTCGATAACAATCCCAACTATCAATTTAACCAGTGAAAATCCTAACTTTAGATTTTATCACCCACAACAATCCAGTCTAACAAATACTTAACCTCGTTAACTTTGTTGACATGGCGATTGCATGACATGGTTTATTTCTTTTAATGATGTGGCATTGAAAGATATTATTTTTACTAAATTAATTATATTAAATGAAATATTAAAAAAATATAAAGTGAGACCCACCCATCACTAACTTCATCTTCAACCTCCATCCATTCGCCCACCATCATCTTCAGCCTCCTCACTTATTCATCAACCACCATCAACGACTACCTCCACCGATCACCTTCTCCGGTAAAATCAGGTCCGCTCATACTTGCAATTGTTTTCCGATGATGTTCTCCGAGAAACTCACCGGGAAATCGAATAGATCGTCACCACCACTTCGGCCAACCTCGAACTCGCTGGAAATTGGACTAGTTTAGACAAGATGGTTCAGATTGCTGACGAAAATCAGCGTTATCTCCAACTCATTTTCATTGTTGGTTCAGATCGGGAAGGGGAGTCGGTCCAGATCTAAAAAACGAGGTGGTCGGAGATGTCCAGATCTGAAAAAATGAACCAAGATGAAGACGGGTTGGAGAAGCATCAATTCCTGTGGCGATGTGAATGCCACCTCGTTTAAACTGGTTCGATTCCGGTGAGTTCGAGCTAGGTCGGTGTGGTGTAGTGGTGGTGGCGGTATATTTGATATTTCAGCGAGTTTGTTGTAGAACACGTTGGTTTAGCGAAAAAGAAGGGTTTTGTTCTACAATTGTAAGTTTAAACGGGCACAATTTTCATTAGAGAAGATGATTGGTGGCGAAGATGATGGTTGACGGAGAGTGGAGGAGGTTGAAGATGATGGTGGGTGGATGAACGGAGGTTGAATATGAAGTTAGTGGTGAGCAGGTCCCACTTTATTTCTTTTAATATTTCATTAAATATTAGTAGATGTGCCCGCGCGTTGCGACGAGGACACAACATGTATTCAGTTGGTATGATCTGGTTTTGGGGTGGAGATACTTTGGAAATTCGATTACATTGGTACGGTTCATGATTGTATCGTAGTTCGCTATAGGTCAATGCAATAGATCTTAGTGGAGGTTGAGTAAAAACAAGACAAATGAGACAAAGAGAGTGAGAAGTGTTTAATGTCAACCCAAGACAATTTGCAAGACGGTATTCGTTTATGTTAACTTTTCAATCATATGTGATATACTGTAGAGTAACCTGTTAGTTTACTTATTGGGTTTATTTATTTTATTGCTTTGTTTAAATTAAAGTTTTCGAGCTCATAGCATTAGTGTGTCATACGTGTTACACACTCAATCAAATGACAGCAATAATAATATTTAAAATAGTTATATTAATAATACTAATACTATTAATTACAATAAAAATAATAAAGGAAATATCATAAGTTGTAATAATCAAAATACTATTAATAATAATTTTAACCAATAATAACATATAATTAACTAAGTTTTAATCACTAATAAATATTATAAATTAATTCTAACGAAAATAGCAACAGAAAATCTGAATATTTATAAATTTGAACTAATTTAATTAATACTTAAATAATGCATTCCCTAATATTTATGTTATTCCGAAACTTTTTACCACTATTGATTATATAACTTGTTTTAACCATTAAAAGGTTAACCATTGCAACAAATTCCACTATACCAAAGAAGTGAAAGTTGAAAAAATAAGTCAACTATGATAAGTTGTTTCTAAGATAATGCTTAGTATTATAAGAAAATATAACGGTCTATTGTGATACTTTAAAAGAAAAAACCAACTCATTTCAACCAACTATACTGGCTATAACATGTTTTGACCCTGAGTTAAATTGATACCTTTATAAGACGGTTGCGTGTTGAAGTGGAGACACAAAGGGAATTTGGTTTGTGGCATGTCGATCCGAGTTTCATTTAAAATGGCAAGAGATTAGATGACTAAAAAGTCCTGGTATATAGTCCACATAGCGACGGGTAATGTTGGCTTTGAATAAAATTCATAACAGAACATAGATATTTAGGGTTGCAACGGGGGTTGTTAGGGGCTTTATTCTTTATGGTACGTTATTATTATATATAAAATTATGGTAATGTGTAAAAATAATATATTGTGTTATATATTAATTATTGAGCCGATGTCGTGAGTTAAACGTAGAGTTGTGAAAAAAATTCCATAAAAGCGTGAAAATGGAACTTGAAAAAACAAACCAAATGGTGAATTCAGTTATCTGATCGATCTCTAATCATATCCATATTGTGAATTCAGTTCAGTTCGGTGAATGATTCCACAAATCTTTGTTCACGGTTTAATTAAATAACCAAATTATAATTGGTTTAAGCGGAAAATGAACAGAATAAATCTAATCAAATGTAACACAAAGTGCTGAATAAAGCGATATATCGTTTATAGAAGTCCTTAATTTGCTAAAACTTTGTTCCTCATGAAAACATAGTCATCTGATCTTGGGCATATGGTGATGGCCTTGGCAAAAAAATTGAAAACTTAAAAAAAATTAACTTACATATACATTCAAAGTGAAAGCAAATAATATTTATAATACATTTGTTTCTCCATCCATGGCTTCATTAAGTACTTTTCTTTCTACCGGTAGCAAAAGAATCTTTTGTTCCAGTTTTATATTCGAACTTTCAGAATAATGTTCAATATCACTGAACTTGTGAGCCCTGCTTGCGGTGCGCGCATATAATGTATATATGTGTGAACCCTCGGGTGGGCAAAAGTAAAATTGCACTAATTTTGACGTTATTTTACTAATCTCGTGAAAATAACGTTAAAAGTGGCGGAAGGTTAATCAGGCATCATGTGGTGGCGTTGATAGCCGAAAGACAAGGGCACATGCACCAATCAGCCGGTGTCCCGATGATTGAGTGCTATGTGCCTTATGTCCAAGGCTTGATGCAAAACTACTATCGAGCCGGGGGTCTCACCGGAAGCAGCCTCTCTATCCCTATGGGATAGAGGTAAGGCTGTCTACATCTTACCCTCCTCAGACCCTACCATAGCATTGCTATTGGTGGGATATACTGAGTACGATGATGATGATGATGATGATCACTGAACTTGTGAAAAGACAAGCAAGATAGAAAATATTCACATGCTAAATAACATGTTTTGTTAAATCAGTAATCATATATAATTGTCCGACTTTAAGAATCGAAAGTTAACCAATTAGTCAAACATGAATTACCTTCAAGAGCTTAACCATCTGTATCTCCTTTAGCAAAAGAGCTCATGCGTTGAGACAGAGACGTGACAGGAATTGGGTCGGTAGTTGTTTGGGTAATTATGGTACCGTAATTTGCCAACCTTTACCCACCTACGCTCTTTGGGCTAAATCCCCTTCCAAGGCCTTAAGTATTAGTTTGGAGGAGGCGCAAAACTCTGTTGTGGCATGTGAAGCGTTGTGGGGTTAGTGTCCACAATTGGTAATCAGGTAGATTCAACAACTTTTTAATTTAAAACTAAAAAATCTGAAGTTTTGGAAGGTTGATTTTTGACTTTTTAACTACTTGGAGCATGAAAAAGGGATAGCTTAAAAGCAAAAAGGCACCATCACTTAGCAGGCTTCTTTTTCATTCTTCTTTTGATTTCACGTGTGCATAGTATGATTGGCGTGCTCTGTATTTTCTTCACTCGAGTCAATTTGAGAAACTTTGTAGATCTGATTTGGAGGGCTTTGGTGAAACTCAAGGCGCTCTTAATTATTTCTTTGCTTCCATAAATGCAAAAGTTTTGAGCTTTAAGGATAACAACATAAATACTTTACTTTAAGCAATCTAAAGTCAAATGTAATAACTTAAACAAAATCATTATATTTTAGGATACAAAAGTAGTTGGTCGCAAGATTTTTCAATGCAAGCAAGTCCAATTTTTGTCTTTAACCCTCGGATTTGAAGCATTTAAGATTTTATGTTTCATCAATCTACCAATCGATCTTTAACACACCCTCCATATTTGTCAAACAAAGATACAAAAAACACACGATGGTAGAAAACATAAAAAAAATATATACACTAAAAATACCTGGATTGACAATTTGGTAAAAAGATTAATATTTTCACTTGCTATTCCTTTGGCTATATTTGAGGGAATCAACATATGTTTTGGTTAAGAAAAAAGAAAATAAAAAGTATACACATATTTAACAAACTATGACCAAAACCTTTGACGTAGTATTTGTATATGTAAAGTTTATGTAAACTTTAAAAGGCATAACAAATCTGGATCTTCATCAATATTGTCAGATGCATTTGAAAAATAAACCACATCCTCTTCCCGGTGATGTTGGAAAGTCATTATTGCTTTCCTAAAAGAACCTTCATAAATATGGAACAATAATGCCACTAAACTTCAAGTGCTTAATGACCTGAAATTTAGAAATGTGCACTTACAATAAATAGTTCACCTCTAGACATCAATATACAATAAAATAAAATGATAATCTAACACTATTTCTTAGCTTTTAATTTCTTAATTACTAAAGCCTGAGCTTTTTCCAAGCCCATGCCTAGCAAAGATTGCAAATACTCACAGCCACTAAGAAGGCTCATTTCAAGGATCATTTGTTTTGGTAAAACATGTGAAATTAAGTTATGTTATTTTGAAGTTTTGAGTACCGAAATTCAACACATTTCCCATATTTGTCCATCTAGTAGATGATCTGCGTGAAAACATGAAACCAGTAAAATCAGGTCATTTCTTAAATAATCATGTAGGATTATTAGGGGTGACGACTAACAATTGCAACCTAGTTACCTATAAAAGTGTCAAACAAGATTATGTTTTCTCTAATATATAAAATTTCAAATATTAGCTCAAATGAAAAATGGGTTTGAATGGTAAAAGTTGGGGTAAGGTGTAAACATATGTTATAAATTATTTTAAAAACAAATATAAGGAATTACCCGTTAATCAAGATGCAATATCGCGATTCAAGAGGCGTTTATATATGTTCATGAAAGAACATATATATAATTTATTTGTGAATAGAGTCCTTTTTATAACATATAAAAAATTAAATAAGGTATTAAAAATTTGCTAAAATAATAACTATAGTCTGAAACTAAATTATAAGGATTACCTAAAACGTAAACTCGGCTAATCTTCGCCTAGCTTGGTTCGTCTTGGCTTTAACACAAACCATAGATCAAACATGAAAACCAAGAATGCAAAAATTATGGTCAAGTCAAACTCAACCTTGAACTTTTGTTGCTTGGTGCAGTGGATCTGGTGCATGCCGGTTACTGTAGTGTTCACATACTCCACAAACATGTTAGGATTAAACACATACACGAAACCGAACACACATACAAAAGCAATAAACGAACACGAGGATTTAACGTGGTTCGGTCTAAACTGACCTACGTCCACGGGTGGCAACTATGTATCCTTTATTGAGTGACAAAGATTACAAGTATATGATGTGGTTTATATAGATATTGAACTAGGGTTAGTAAATTATTAAGCAAGAAATCTAAAATGGTCTGGGCTTGGGCCTGGCCGCCCGCACCCATCTCCTCTTTGACTTCATAAAATAAACCGGGCCAACGAGGCCTACGAACCCAACAATCTCCCACTCGGAGGCCTTGAGTACTCCGTCTGCACTCCAGATTGTTCTTCTGCAATCTAAATATTTAACTTCCTCTAGTTGCAACTTCCTTCTCATCAATGAACCTGAAGGCTCGTTGAAGCTCCTCGGAGCTCCAACACGCCAGTCACGGCTAAAACTGCCCCTGACCCGTTCTTTGTCCCTACCGGCTCCCACTGTAACGAACTACCGGATCCTAAGATAACCTGAGAACAAACGCTCTCCATATTTAGCAAGTAATTCATTGGAGAGACTTTTACAGCTGGAATACTTGTTTTCTTAATCCACTGT
This sequence comes from Bidens hawaiensis, assembly GCF_021521415.1. Lineage (NCBI taxonomy): Eukaryota > Viridiplantae > Streptophyta > Magnoliopsida > Asterales > Asteraceae > Bidens > Bidens hawaiensis. The sequence continues at coordinate 111,962 of NW_027494981.1, forward strand.
GGACCTGGAACTGTAACTGAAACATGACCTGTGCTCCCACTGTCACGATGTCCTTCGACTGATTTAACCTTCCTAACTTGTTCATCCTGAATCTTCACTTTGGCTCTGGGTTTGTTACTTGCAAAACGAACTTTCTTCTGCCCACGAGATTCTGTGAACCGGACTTTGTCTTTCATCGAAACTAGATCAACTCCTTCCGGTGATACATCGACCATATATAACGATCCCCTTTTCTTGCCGCGAGCAACACTTTCCACCGCCCATTCCCGAACCTAACATCGTAACCCTGGTCATCCTACTGCCCGACTAAAATCAAACGTTTCTTAAAACTTGGAAAAACCCTCATGTTTTTCAAAGTCCAAGAAGTACCGGCTGAAGTTATCAAATCAACATCTCCCATACCCGTAACATCTAGAATATCATCATTCGCAAGTCGAACCTTTCAATATTCCCAAACTTAAGATTCTTCATCATTTCATTACAGTGAGTGGCATGAAACGATGCACCATAATCCATCACCCAAGCATCAACGTTACTCTCAACACTGCAAATCAAAGCCTCATTACTACTAACCCCGTCATCTGTGTCGTCTTCTATAACGTTCACCTCTTTCTTACCATTCGGACACTAATTCCTGAAGTGTCCATTCTCTTTACAACTCCAACATTCTATATCTTTACGAGTCTTAGACTGACTCCTCTTCCTGCTCCCACTGCCTCACTATTTTCCCCTACCTCTACCTTCTGTGACTAACATATTGTCTGATGATTCATTTGAACTTCTGCGTCTTGAATATTCTCCCAGAACAGATCCCGAATCCCATCAAAGGTAATTTTGTAGACGAACTACAAACCGCAGTCATTGTTTGAGACCAACTATCAGGCAAAGGGATAGTAACAAAAGGCCTTGAACTTCATCATCAAACTTAATGTTGACTAACACTAAGCGGGACAAGATCGAATTAAGATTATTGATACCCACCCTCTTTCATTCTAGTTGTCACTAGCTCTTGGATAAGATAGACCTTATTCGCTGCCGAAGGATTCTCATACATATTGGATAGTGCCTCCAAGATACCACGCGCCGTGTTTTCTTTCATGATGTTAAACGCCACATCTTTCGACAACGACAAAGTAATGCAAGCCATAGCCTTCTTGTCTAACTTCTTCCAATCTTCATTCGACAACTTTTCTGGTTTTTCATCCTCAAGCACTACATCTAAGTCTTTCTGACAAAGTAACGCTTCAATCTACATCTTCCACCAACCAAATTCCTGTCCATCAAACTTCTGTAACGAAACCTTTCCGTCTTCTGCCATGACAATGACTAAAACGAAAACCTGGATAAAAACTGAGGCAAACACAGCAATGGCACGAGCCTAAACTTAACGACTGTTCTACTGAACTCTGTCAAATAATCAACCTTTTTAAATCGCAGCAGAATAATGAACTGTAAATCAGAAACAAAAATTTTAAACTAAAACGATAAAACCTGACAAACACGGTTGACACTGGTTCTCGGTTTCTTTAATGTTTCTTCTGATTCACCAACTGTTCTTAAAAAATAGGATCTGATTTAACTGTTATTGGCTCGTACTTTGCAATTACGATCTTGACTCAAATTTATTTACGACAAAGCTACCAAAAAGAATATTAATTCACACCAAATTAATTCAACCTACTTTCTTTGTTCTACGGCCTACATCAAAAGTAATTTACTTTTCACAGCCCAATAAAAAAACAAAGAAAGCTCCTGCTGCAATTTAAAGTCATAAAATTCTATTGGTCAAAATCAACTCGACTTTGTTCAAAAACAGAACTCGCACGTCCTTCTTCTGCGAGACAAACCCTACTCCGGAAACATGTAATTCGTTCTCTACTCGGTGATTAAAAGCACCTCTTGACATCAAATTTCTGCAAATCATGCTCATGATCGGCTTAACTGCCTTACACAAAGAAATCTTGCGACGGTAAACGGTTGCGATGCGGTGCTCGACTTTTGTAACAGAACCTCACCTGATCGACGGTGGCTGGATCGAGAAACCCTAACCGGCGATTCACTGGTGACGACGGCGAGCTGCAGCAACAAACCTAGGGTAGCGGCGTCCACCGATAGAACCCTAAAACTGATCTGGTGCGGCAGCGCCATACGAGACTGGTTCAATGTGCTCTTCGTGTGAACCAAACCTAATCTCTTGATACCACTTGTTAGGATTAAACGCACACACGAAACCGAACACACACGCAAAAGCAATAAACGAACACGAGGATTTAACGTGGTTCGGTCTAAACTGACCTGCGTCCACGGGTGGCAACTATGTATTCTTTATTGAGTGACAAAGATTACAAGTACATGATGTGTTTAAATAGAGATTGAACTAGGGTTTTTAAATTATTGAACAAGAAATCTACACCGGGCCGGTCTTCGGTCTGGCCACCCTACACCCATCTGCCCTTTGGACTTCAAATAATAAATTGGGCCAACAATGCCTACGAAGCCAACAAAACCTACAACATATAAATTATCAACATTATGATCAAACATATATTATTAATGTGAAATGACTAACCCTTTCAAAGCATCTTCAATGCCGATTAAAAGTCTCAATGCATCCACAAAATATAGTTCACCAGCAACTACTGTTGAAATCTGAAGGATAATATATATAAATTACTATATTAATAACTAATTATCACAAATTAAAAGAGCAAACTTATTTAGAAGATATCAAGACTTTTAGCCTTTGTTGCCTTCTCTTTTAATGGTTTCTTTGAGTTAGTACCAATACCATCTTTAGATTAAACCGATTTTCCCCAATCTTGTTTCAAAGCTAATACGAGCCTCATCTGTATATAAAAAAAGTACGTCAATTTATACTTTTAGCATGCATTTTCTAATAAAAAAAATAACCAAATATATACCTTTTCAAGCTCTTTATGCTCCGTTCCATAAACTCGGATTGTTCTGATCACCTAAGAAAATTAAAATAAACCATATTAAACCAAAAATTACTGAAACAGAAGAAACTAACTCTTAAAACATGATTAAACAATACACAATCAAACAATCAATGTTGCTTACCTTGAGCCATTCGCTTTTCAAGCATTGAGCTCTTTGTTTGGACCATGTATCATGAAGATATGAACTGTCAAATTCCAAGGTCAACCAATCAACCAAAAGTCAGGTTGCTGCTCTTCTTGAGGATGGTAAACCAGCGTTATCCGATAGTCAATGTGTCTGTTATATACGTGTTAGTGTCGAGAAGAAGAAGCCATTAATCACTAATATTTTGAAAAATTGTCATTCTTTTCAATGTGAAGCTGACTTGAGGGAACACTTGTACAAATCAGGATAAAGTTTGTTTAAAGGGCGTTGTGTTGTATAGTGTTTTGCAATTTGCGTTTTCTTGCAGTTAATGGTATTGTTTTCTTTCTATTTTATCAATAATCTTTCAAGCATTCGGTAACCAAATAAACCGTGCATCACAATTAATTTCAAATTAACAGCTAACCTAACCGTATTCTCATCAATTAGTTCCAATTTCACCTTCTCATAATCATAGCAAATGAATGCATTTAGTTACCAAATTAGAAATTCACCACCGCTAATCCAAATTAAGTCATTGTAAAAAAAATTTAAAAAAACATTACAATTAATTGCTGAAATTACGAACCATGAAATAATACAATTGATACAAATTGGTAATTTGGAACGTGAATTTGAGGCGAAATTGTATACCTGAATAATGGCGGTTGAAGAAGAAAGCGATTGGAATTCAAAGGAATGACAATTGGGAGGTGAAATAGGGGTTGCGACCTGATAGCTGTAAAGGTGTAGGGATTGAAACGGGAGGTAGGGTTATAAAGCGACGCTTGTGGTTCGCATTCATGTTGATACGTCTGAAGAACAAAATTGATTGCTTGGACCGTCTTATTACGTTACATAACCGAAGTGAAATTGAAGGTCGTCGGAGTAGGATCTGTAACATGCTTTAGGTCTTCGCCGGAACATTAATGTGCATTTAATTTAACGGTGTCTGAAGGAGAGAGAATGAAGAATTGAAAGGGTGTCTATCTCTATTATAATATATAATTAATTTAACAAAAGTAATATATTTGAATGCCACATCGTTAAAAATAATAAACCATGCCATTTAATCGCCAACGAGATTAACTATTTGTTAGACTAGGATTGCTGTGGGTAATAAAACTGAAAGTTAGAATTGTCACTGGTTAGATTGTTAGTTGGGATTGTTATTGGCTAATGCTCAACAGTTTGAATTAATAGAATCCAATTTTCCTATAAATTAAAGGTTATTAATATTATACTTTTGTGAAATAAATCTTGACAAACTTACAAAGAAGAACACTTTATCATTTTGCCCTTTTGGAGTCTTCATTTTGAACCACAAAAGTAGCCAAAAGATGAAACTGATGAGGACAATTAAGTAGCTTGCATGATACCAACTCATCATGTTGGAGATGAAACATATGCCCATATCTTATCTATAAAAGAATTTATGTCTTGTTATTATCCAACTTTGCCTTTAAAATTTGACTTCTACAAAATTATTTTAACTTTTGGTATTTTGTTCTTTTTATTAAGCATAACTTTATAAGTTTTCATTTGAAGGTTTTTAATATACGCGTCTATAATCATATGAAACTTGAATGATATTGCACCATTCTTTAGACTTTGATAAACATCTTAAGAGAAAAAAACCTTGAGACGAAATCCAATTATTTATAATGTATAAAAAGTTATTAACGCAATGGCCTGTTAAGAGTTGAGTGAGGGCATTAGGCATATGATTGGGATAATGATCATTTGAGATTGACGGTGACTACTCTATTATAGTGTTTCTGTACCTGATCAAAAAGGAAAAAGATTCTTGTCTTGACGTATTATCTTAAAACCCATATGTAACATAAAATTTAGTTACTATTAAATAAGAATTGGATGAAGTACTTATGTTATATATATCAACTTAATCTGTTAGTTTTGTTGTTGTTAACCGGCCACAAAGTCAATAATATTTAAAGAGTAGGTACAAGTTAAGTAATCCCAAGTTTTGTGTTAACTAGATATTAAGTTGAAACATGATAGTTCACTTGTGACATTGAGCTTGAGTGAAATCTAGAAGTCAGCAACGTTTGAATTTGGGTTTCTATTACATAAAGAAGAGAAGGTTTGATGTGGGTGTATCAATCCAAAGACATACAAACGAAACACATATCAAAGTGACCCTGGAAAGTTGGTAAATAAGTTTCCAAAAAGTTTCAAGGGTGTAAGTTTTCCTCAACGTTTCATCAAATTTCTAAGGGTTTAGTAGAGGTTAGTGCTCAAACCATTAAATATGAGCTAAATGGTAACAGTCTATAGTTTGCATTCGGTAGACGGATATATACTTCCTAAGATCATATAAATGCAGGTGTTTTAGTTTAGACTTGCAGTTTGCACTCATGTAGCTTTGCTGGTTGCAATCCTTGTCTTTGATTTTTGGCTTTCAAGGACACCCTGACGTCTGCAAGGTGTGGAAAACTGAATCCTGCCGTTAGTTAACCATTTGAAATTCGATGAAAAGACTATTCTACCCTTGTACTTAGCATCCCCTGTGGTTTTTAAAAATATAAAGTTTGTGCCCTCGTTTATTTTCACTTCCAAATATATTTTTTTAATCATAAATAAATGAACGAGCCACTTTTAAAAAAAAGTAAATGAACTGAACCACATTTTGAACAAATATAAACGAGCCGAACACTCTTTTTTATAAAAAAAATAAACGAACCGAATTACTTTTTTAACAAAAAAAATAAACAAACCGAATCACTTTCTTAACAAAAATAAACGACATGAACAACTTTTTTATATAAAATAAACAAACGGAACCACTCTTCAAACAAAATAAACGGACCGAACTTCGTTTTTAACAAAAATAAATGAACCGAACAACTTTTACAAAAATAAACGAACGAATCACTTTTTTTTAACAAAAATAAATGAAGCGAACTACTTTTTTTTTAATAAAATGTAAACGAGCCAAATTACAGTTTAACAAAAACAAAATAACCTAACAACTTTTTTTAACAAAACTAAATAGACCGAACTACTTTTTTTTATCAAAAATTTATACCTTCATTTGTTTTTGTTAAAAACAAACAACTTCAGTTTGTTTATTTTTGATAAAAAAAGTAGCTTGGTCCATTTATTTTTTTTATCAAAGTAGTTTGGTTAGTTTGTTTTTGTTAAAAAAAAGTGGTTCAGTCTGTTTATTTTTGATAAAAAAAAGTAGACTGATTCATTTATTTTTGTTGAAAAAGTGGTTTGGCATGTTTATTTTTGTTAAAAAAGTGGTCCGGTTCTTTTTTTTTTTATGATAAAAAAAGTAGTTCAGTTCGATTATTTTTGTTAAAAAAAGTAGTCCGGTTCGTCATTTTGGTTGATTCATTTATTTTTGATAAAAAAAAGTAGTTCGGTTCGTTTACTTTTGATAAAAGAAAGTAGTTTGGTTTGTTTATTTTTAAAAGTAGTTCGGTTCATTTATTTATTGATAAGAAATAGTTCGGTCCGTTTAGTTTTGATAGAAAAAAGTAGTTCAGCTCGTTTATTTTTTTCAAAAAAAGTGGGGTTGCATAGTGCTAGGTAAACGGCGACTTTAGGGTTTAAAATTGCAACAGGACACAAAATACCAACATACCCCTTGGTTATTGATGGTTGGGTACTTGGGTGTAGTTATTGTATTTTAGTATATTAAACATTTAGTTTTATTAAGGTTTTAGTGTAACTGTTGTACTTTAAGTGTTTTTTTGTATTTCAGGTTGTTGAATGCGAACGGTGCTTATTGAGGCTAGATACAAGCTTAAATTGACATTTCGGAATGATTGGAAGTGACCAGCATGCGTTTCGAGGCTTAAAGAGTAAACGGGCAATGAATATGAAGAGGATTTTGAAGATGGTTAGGGGGGTCAGTATTAGCAGAATCAATACTATCAAGTATCAAGTACCTCCCCAGAATTATCAGAATCATAATAAAAATCAGAACCAATACCCGTACAACCTACAACAGCAAGCACCCAGACCCCCTGTGAACATGGGACGCCAAGTTCCATTCTATGATCATGATGGCAGAGTCCTGAGAGCTAATATTCCACTGCCGGTTCGTGGAGTACAAAGCCATATCATTCCACAAGTGGAAACAACCCTCTCCCAATTATTGTCCTAGTCAGAGATGGTAGAACATTTTTAGTGAGACAAAGCAGTTTTAACTCCATTGACTGTGCTAGAACATTGACTGTGCTACCCATTTTTTACGGGAAAGCAACAGAGGAGCCGTATTTTGCACTTGAGTGATTTTAACTCCATCTACAGCTAATGAGGTTAAACTAGTAGTGTTCCAATTCAATTTGAAGGATTCAGCTAAACAGTGTTTTCTATAATTACCATCAGCCAGTTTTTACATGTGACGTGATTTAGCTCAACAGTTGCTAGATGAGTATTATACGCCACTTGAAAACATAAGAAGCCCAAAACGCCATTTGGAACTTTCTGCAGCGTACAAGTAAAATCTTCTATAGAAATTCTAAAGGTTCAAGTTATTGTTAAGTACCTGCCCACATAATGGAATTGCCTTATGGGAATTGATTAAGGCATTCCATGATGGTTTATCGAGTGATGATGTTCGGGATCTTAGTCCACTACAAACGGGTCTTTTCATACTAATGATGAAAACATGGACTGGTGTGTAACAATCTGAAAATTTTGTGCCAAATTTGACTACACTTAAAAGTTAAAAAGAGTCAAGGAATAAAATCCTAAACAAAGAAAAGACATAAAAATTGCAAAAAGATAACGTTTAGACCTTCGTTTTGATATTTTATAAGTCGAGGGACCAAACTGCCATTTTGCTAAACTTAAGTCCAGGGTGTCATATGTAATTTTCTAAATTTCAGATGAGACGGACCGCCTCATTATTATACGGTCCATCTCTTCCATAACTTAGATATTAAGTGTGTTTTGAGACGGGGGTTCTCATTCGCCTACAATTTTGTGACGGACCTATTATACGAACCATCTCATTATTAAATGGTCCGTCTCATCAGCTGATTCAGCAAAAATGTGTCAAAATCGATCATAACATGTAAAAACCGACTTGTGACTCATCACTCGAGTCAGGGACTATAAATAGAGGCCATAGTTCGTCCCCAAGCCTCACACAACATCACAAATCATTCTCAAGCATCTGAAGCGAGTTTAGCGAGTGCTTTGAAGTGTTATGCTAGTGAAAGACCAAACCAAGGTGTTCCAGTCAAGGGAAGGATCTGATCATACGTCCAAGTGTTAGAAATGCTACCAAGTTGTTACTAGGTCGTGTCATAGCTTGGAAGTAAGGTACAGTTTCCATTAACTCGTTTATGTTCGTTTACTACATTCAAGTGAATACCCAATCTGTTATCATTCAAACCTCGAATATAACTAGTTACAGAAGTTATAGTAAATGTTTTAAGCATGTAGAAAGTCTTAGAACATGTAAACAGATGTCAGAATAATCTCAAAATGATTTTTAACTTTAACGGGTCAAAACAGAAGGTTAGACGGACTATCTAATCTTGTGATGGCCGGTCTCAACCCATTCTTTATACGGTTTAACTTAAAATGGATAGACGGTCTGTCACAACTTTACACCGACCGTCTTAACATGATAAGACCCGTCTCATTTAGATGGACCGTCTAACACTATTTGACACCCGTCACAACAAAGGACCAGTCAACAAAGTCAGACCATAATGATAAAGACCGTCTCATCATGATACGGCCCGTCTCATATCAACTTTTCTTAATTTATTTAAAAACTTTTAAATGAGGTTTGAAATGATAAAACTAGGCCAGTGTGGTCTGCAGCTCGATTAAAGTAGAAGATCCAGGCTCAGTTTTTGGATCCTTAACCTATCATAAACGACAGGCTCAGCTAAATTGGATAATAAAGAGGTCGGTTGTAAAGAAAGTGCAAAGTAGTGTGTTTGAAGACCATTGTCTCAATTGGCGAGTTTGAAGGTAGATGGGGAAAAGGAAAGAATATATCAGGTGTGGCTACCATCCAGGCCTTAGAAATCATTCCAGTTTCAGTTATGGGAATACTAGCACTCAGTCAAACCCGAATTTCCAAGGCAAATCTCAGAAAACATGTTACCAATCTGGTCTGAAGCAACAAAATTACAATGTTGGTGGTTATCACACTGGGCCGTATCAACAAAATAACAAACTGGGGTATGGTATTCGAGATGGATAATCAGGGTATTAACCAGAGTAGGTCATCAGGTTCAAAGGATATGCGTACAAATTTAGATGAATTGATGACATTGGCGTTGGATGGTCAAAAAGGGTATTAGGAAATATCCGAAGGAGTACTAGAAGGATAAGGAGATTACAGACAAGGCAACTGTAACGAGAGACAAGCAGATCAGTCAGCTGGCAGAAGAGGTGGCAAAGATAATGAACAACTCGGGATGAATCCCGAGTGATACCATGAAGAACCCAAACCACCAGAGTAGTTCATCAAATGGTAAAAACGCACACGTTAGTAAGGTAAGTATCCTTAGAAGTGGTGCAACTTATGATAACGGGGTAAATCCTCCACTATCCTTTGTTGAAGGAGCGTGGAAGAGTTAGGTTAAAATGCGGAAACTGACGAGGAAACAAAAATCAAAGCTGTTAAGAAACTATGAAAAGTAACATTTCAAAATTTAAATAATTCAGTTCTCGAAAAGGTAACACCAACCATTAAGGAAACAGGCGCAACAAATAAACCCATCCCATTTCCTCAGGCATTGGTGAGTCCTAAGGCATCCCCATCAGTTAATAAAAAGGGCATACAATAGGAGGAAATGTGTGAAATGTTTAAACAGGTTAAAATTAATATACCCCTTATTGATGCAATAAACAAGTCCCCTCTTATGCTAGATTTTTAAAGGAATTGTGTACCAAAAAACGGAACCCACAAATTACCTAAACAGGTTGATTTAACTGCTAATGCGGGTTCGTTTTGACGGCTACCCTCCCACTAAAACTCCAAGATCTATTAACGCCAATAATACCCTTTCAAGTGGGTGATTTTAAAATGACTAGGGCATTGCCGGATCTCGGGGCTAGGGTGGGTATTCTCTAGGAAAGCTTATATAACCGGTATGATTTTGGTCCACCCTGAAAAGCTGACACTACTGTGGTGGTAGCTGATCTGACCCTTAAGCTTCCTAGGAAAATTATGGTCGATGTGATTGTGATGATTGAGGATTTTTATTACCTGATCGACTTCTAGTTTAGGATTATCTAACAGAAAACCCGACACGGCCACCGAATGTGATTCTCGGTAGGCCTTTTGTGGCAACTGCAAATGCTTTAATAAACTACATAACGGGGTTAGTTGATACGGTATTCGGGAATAAAAATGTTCATTTAAATGTCTTTTTAAACGTTTATAACCCTCTGTTTAGTGATAAATGTTTTGTTTGAAATAATTGATGGGTTAAACCCTCATGCAAAATGAGGATGATGCCATAGAGGGGTGTGTTATTTGTTACATGAAAGCATTTGAACACGCCTTGCAGTTACAGGAGGAGGAAAAAGCAGTTAAAGTTTACACTACAAGCATTGGGAAACCACCATGGTCTTAATAGATGGAAAGGTTACCAGACATAATTGATTCAAAGTTGAGACCGTCACTTGAAATTCCACCAGTGGTTGAGCTGAAGGAGCTCTGAAACACCTGAAATATGTGTTTATGGGAGACAACGAGACATTATCGGCCTTAATCGCATCAAATTTGGAGAAAAGTCAAGAAGAGGCATTGATGAAGGTGTTAAAGGAGTATACGAAAGCAATTGGGCAGACAATAGCCGACTTGAAGGGATCAGTCCATCTATAGTAATGTAGAAAATCATCACAGATCTAGAGGTGAAGCCCACACATGATGCTCGAAGGAGATTGAACCCGAACATGCGCGAGGTAGTGAAAAAAGAGGTGTTGAAGTGGTTAGATGCGGGGATCATTTTCCCGATTTCAAACAACACGTGGTTTAGCCTGACACAGACAATCTTGATAAAAGCAAGTACTTAAATAACTAGGAATGAGTCAGGTGAGGAGATTGCCACCCGTCTGGTAACCGGGTGATGAATTTGTGTTGATTGAAAAGTTGAATGCTACAACTTCTAAGGAACATTTCCTGCTTCCTTACATCAATCAGATAAAATTATCAGGTCAGAAATATTATTGTTTTCTAGACGGTTACTCGGGGTATAATCAAATTGCTATTTACCCTGACGACCAACTTAAGACTACATTTACTTGCCCTTATGGCACTTTTGCATTCAAGTGAATGCCATTTGAGTTGTGTAATTCCCCGACCATCTTTCAAAGGTGCATGTTGAGTATCTTTTCAGCTGTAGTTCGGGAATCACTTGAAATTTTTATGGATGATTTTTCAATATTTGGTTCAACATTTGTAAGTTGCTTAAATGAATTAACTAGAGTGCTTAAAAGATGTTTTGAAACAAATTTGGTCTTAAGTTAGGAAGAAAGTCATTTTATGGTTCAAGAGAGAACGATTCTGGGATATGTTATCTCAAGCAGCGGGATCGAGGTTGACCAGGAAAAAGTTAATGCGATATCTAATATACCTCCCACTACAAATGTTAAGGGTATCCGGTCATTTTTGGGACATGCCGAATTTTACAACGGTTCATTAAAAGCTTTAGTGCCATCTCAAAACTATTGTGTAATTTGCTATTAAAAGACATACCATTTAATTTAGATGAAAACTGTTTAAATGCGTTTAAGGTGCTTAGAAACAAACTAGTTGAAGCCCGAATTTTGATGTCACCCGATTGGTTACTCCCATTTGAAATCACGCGTGACACATTGATTATGCGGTTGGGCCTTGTTTTGGGTCAACGGATAGATAAAAGGTCCATTTCCATATACTATGAGAGCAAAACCCTTTCTGATGCTCAACAAATTATAGCACCACGAATATGGAGTTGCTTGTGGTAGTATATACATTTGATCATTGTGCAATGAAATATTTTATGGATAAGAAATATGTGATACCTCGCTTGATCAGGTGGATTTTGTTGCTCAAAGAGTTTGATGTGGAGATTCGTGACAAGAAGGGAAGCGAGAATGTGGTCACGAATCACTTTTCAAGATTACCGGGTCAGGAGGAGGAAGATGCTCAGGCGGTAAATGAATCATTTCCTGATGAGCAATTGTTTTCTGTTTCTGCATTACCTTGATATGCTAACATTGTTAATTTTCTTGTTGTAGATACCATTTATGACTTTTCGCCAATGAATAAGAAGCATAAGCTTTTGTCACAGGAAACAGCATGTGTGGGAAGACCCGGACTTGTTTAAGTTTTGTGTTCTAGATTATACATATATTATATGAACATTTCCTACACTTTAAAATTACTTTTATTTACTTTTCATTTAACATTACTTCGTATTGGCTCATATTTGGGTTTTAAAGATTGTATGATTACACGAGCTGAAACGGGGTAGTTTTATGAAAGTTGAGATAAGCAAGTAAATCAACTCTCAGAAGATAATGGCAGCTGATCGGTTTCTTTTATTTATTCAAAATTCTCATTATATTTATTTGGTTCTTATATATATATATATATGGGGAAGTATAGAATGAAAACTCATTTGAGTTGTGAAAATCCTATGTAACATCAATTTTTTTTTGTTTTTTTTTGCACACGTAATATATGTTGTAACATTTAATACAAAACATCGAAACATAAAAAAAATTTGTTTTGCTATTTTTAACATTTGTTTACTAATTTTTTTATATGTTTTCAGGAGAGAGAAAAAGTTATATTTATGTTTACATTTTTTATTAATTTTAATTGTGGACCACATGATTCAAGCTTTAATTAAAAACATGTGGTTGAGAATGAGTTTCTAGAGTTTTCATAACTCAAGTGGGTTTTTATTTTAACCTAACCATATATATATATATATATATATATAGGGGAGATTTCAAATGAGAACCCCTTTGAGTTTTAAGAACTCGAAATAACTCAGTGTAACGATTTTTTTTTTGAATTTTTTTTACACATGCGTAATATATGTAAGTTACATACACGTAAAAAAATTACAGAATTTTTTACACACCGAGCCGACATTTTACACATGTGTAACAGACGTAAAAGTTAGTGTAACCACTTACATCTTTATTCTCTCTCCTACTTTGACTTTTTTGTCAGATTTAATCTCAACCACATATTCCAATCCACCTAATTAAATGTGTGGCCTAGAATGAAGTTTTTAAGTTCTTACAACTCAACATGGTTCTCAAAAGATCCCTCCCCTATATATAGGGTAAGGTTAAAATGAAAACCCACTTGAGTTGTGAAAACTCGCGAAAACCCTATGTAACATTGTTGTTTTTTTTTTTTTTTTGCATGTAATATATGTTGTAACATTTAATACAAAACATCGAAACATCAAAAAAAAAATGTTTTGCTATTTTAACATTTTTTTACTAATTTATATATATATATATGTTTTCGGGAGAGAGAAAAAGTTATATTTATATTTACATTTTTCATTCACTTTAATTGTGGATCACAAGATTTAAACATTAATTAAAAACATGTGGTTGAGAATGAGTTTCTAGAGTTTTCACAACTCAAGTGGGTTTTCATTTTATATTTAGCCTATTTATATATATATATATATATATATATATAAGAACCTATCAAGTTTTAAAAAGAAAGAAATAAAAAATATATATACATTAGCTAAATGAAAAAATAGTGAAAGGTAACATAACTTGAATATTAAAGCGAAAAATGATTTCACTAAATAATTGGTTTATCTCTAATTATATGTTGGCAAACAGGTAATACATAGCCAGTGGACATACACAACAAATATTATATTCTGATGGACCAAGAGAAATGATTGGCTTTACCAAATTTTGTTTGCCAATTGAAAGAATTTACGGGCCAAGATTTTGGGCTGCAGTACTGGAGTATGGCTCAAATTTTGGAAAATATTAAAACCCTATTATTACTTATTATTATAAAAGTAAGAAAGAGAATAAAAACACAATAAAATCAAGGGAGGTCCGCCCCCTGCTTCATGTTTTGTTCGGAAAAAAAAAATTAAAAGAAGCCAGCGACCGCAATAGAAATTGGAAAAAGAAAAACAGTCAACAGGGCAAAAAAAAAAAAAAAAGAAAAAAGAAAACTCACGGCCAAAGAAAAGAAAAAGGAAAAAAAACATGTAGTCTAACACATGAATTAATTTAAGCTACCAGACACACAGCTCAATTAATTTAAGCTCACAGACTATTAGCTAAAATATAATTTTTTCTTTTACGATGAGCCGTATTATTTATTTTATCATTGTTTCTTTAATAATTATGATTGGCTAAATTGTTATACTGCCTGAGTTTGGATGAATACGTTTTAGACTCGTTTTATTTTTGGTTTTGGATTGTTTATTGATTGGTTTTGCTTTGGTAAAAGTTTTTATTATATTTGGTTGTGATACATATGCGTATTTGGTATTAATTTATGATCAATTTATTGTTCCATATGCGTCTTTGTGAACGCCTTTCATGTATGGATGCATATTAGGTTGTTTACTGCGTGTTTACAACTAATTTATGGTTTATTGTTAACGTATTCCATATGAACGGTAATTGAGAGTTTAGAGATACCTTATATTCTGCCACTTGGGAGACCGGGAGGTAATTGAGTATCATCTGTTTTGATCTTTTGCGGGTTTGGGTAGTGATTGCACAGGAGTGAGTTACTCTAGACTTTTATAGATTCTTACAGATAAAAGTTATAACCGAATTTAATAAGAATATCCCTTTACACCTTAGGGTATATTTTGTTTAGAGAGACCGGGAGGTGATTTAATCTTTGGGTACCTTAGCATAGTTAGGTAAGGTGAGACCGGGAGGTGATATGAACCATTAAACCGTTGAGCTTTACATGATATTTAGGGTTCTTAGGTATTGTTGGTGAGACCGGTAGGTGATCTAGCATACTTCAGTTATTTCTTAAGTTTCATATTTTTAGAATTCGATTACCAATCATAAATCCAATTATGAGAGTTTACGAGTTGACTAGTAGGATTCCTTGCCTAGTTAGTTACTTCCCCTATATAAGTTTTGGTCTGATATTTCCTTGACAGATTTAGTTTAAGTATTATTTAGTTTATAGTTAATATAAAAAACACAAAAATAATTTAAATCTATTTATTTAAGTTATTAGTTAGAGTCTAGTTTAGGTGTCGCTAGTGTCTTGTGAGTTCGATATCAGGACTTCATTAAGCTTTACTACAGTTGCTAGGTATACTTTCCTGTCTAGTGGTCTAGCATTAGGAGAGTCTAGATTTATAAATTTAAAACTAGAGTGTCTAAGTTGGGTTAGATTTTATAGACTGCTTTCAGCACATCATTGAGGTTGGCGCCAATCATGTTTTGTAAAGTTGCATCCCAGATTAGGATATTAGAAGTGTGCCATGTGGTGGATATTTCAGTGGGTAGAAAACAAGCTATAGAATGTTAGCTTGCAGGTTTTACTGGCCCACCATTTTCAAGGGCGCTGCCAAGTTTGTTAAAATTGTGTTAGATGTCTACAGTTATGCAGTATTTCCAAGAGGGGCGAGATGCCTATGTAACCAATCCTCGTTGTCGACATCTATGTTGTTTGGGGGATTGATTTCATGGGCCCGTTCCCAAATTCCTTTGGGAATTACTGTATTTTGGTGGCGGTTGATTATGTTTCTAAATCGGTAGATGCAATCGCCACCAAAACAAACGACAACGCCGTTGTTTGCAAATTTGTCCAAACCAACATTTTTTCAAGGTTGTGGATTATTATTAGTAATCGGGGATCACATTTTAAAAACTTTAAATTTGTCAAATTGCTTAAATGGTATGGCGTGTACCACCGAATAGCCTTATTATATCATCCTCAAACGAGTGGACAGGTGGAGGTGTCTACTAGGCAAATATAAGAAATTTTAGAAAAGACAGTTAGACTCGATCGCAAGGATTGGTCTACAAAGTTAAATGATGCTTTAAGGGCTTACCTAACTGCTTTTAGATCTCCTATTGATTCAACCCCCTATCAGTTGGTTTACAGGAAAGGTTGTCATTTACCTATCAAGCTAGCCCATCGTGCGTCATTGGCTGTTAAAAATTTTAATTTGGATTATGAGTGTGCAAGTAAAACGAGAAAATTGCATCTATGAGAGTTGGAGGAGCTTCGGGATGAAGCTTATGGGTGTGTTTTCGCGTACAAGGACAAGATGAAACGGATCCACGATACTAAGTTGAAGAGGAAGGCATTTGAAGTTTGGCATATAGTGGGGATATACAAATCGAGAGTGAAGCTCTTCTCAGGAAAGTTGAAAAGCAAGTGGATGGGTCCATTTTAGATTAAGAAAGTCGGAAAGTTTGGTGATGTAGAAATTTAAGACTTTGATTACCACTTGAGGCAAGTTGTTAATGGACATTGATTAAAGCCCTATTTGGAGGACGTGTACTTGAATAAAAGTTCACATGAGTCGAAGATATGCTTCATAGCAAGCAAACAGACTTACTCGGTCAACTTGAAAGGACCACGCATTGTCGAGCTGTAGGCATTCAATTCAGCGCTAACTGGGAGGCAACCCGGGTTTGCAAGTCTGTATCTTTGCATTTTAAATCTTGTTTTACTAATTGTTTGCCTCGAATGTGTAGCCATAGCAGAGGTAAGTGTATGGAGGCACATGGTGAGATTCATGGAGTCGGAAAGTGAATATATAATAAGAGGACTTCCAGGTATGCTATGTCAATATTTAGCATTGGAATGTGTTTACGGCGTTATAGAGATGCCGAAATTATGTGGGTGGAAAAGTTATCTGACCTCATAAACACACGAAACTCCCTGTCAAGTTTGTCCCTCGCGTTACACGAGGGATGGTTGCACCATCCTTCGTGCTACACGAAGGACAAACAAAGTTTCGTGGTTTCAAGCCTTCGCACTACGCGACAGCCCCATGTTAAAATGGGCCACGTAGCACGACCTAAATAAAAACCTAATTTTCTAAAGGGTATTCACGTTACACGAATTTCTACTTGATCATCCTTCGTGTAGCGCGAAGACATAAAAAATAAAAATAAAATATATGAACCACAGTCACCACCGTCTTCCTCATTCATCCACAACCACAAATGTAATTCTCCCTCTCACTTTCTCTTCCTACGAACACATACTACCACCACTGTCCACCGCAGCCACTACCATGACCGTCCATCACAATACACCTCTATTATATCTCAATACCACCATACTACACAATCACTTTCTACCACCTCCGGCCATAAGACCATTACATCCCAACGAACACCACATATACGACACATCGTCACAATTAAGCATGGTACGAGTTAATCGGGTTTAATATTTTTCTTATGTAAGATTATTTTAAAAATATGTGTCATGGGGTAGGGTGGGTTCGGTTTAGTTAGATTTGGGGTTGAATAGTTTGTTAGACTTACTTTTTCAACTTTGGGTAGACGAGTATAAAAGAAAATATCATCATGTGATTTAGTTGTTGGGTTGACAAAGTACTATTATGGAGATCCCGGGTTCGAGTTTGGTTTGACACGGCCATTTTATAATGTGTTAATGAACATTTAACATCTTGGTGCCGATTATGTGTTTAAGTGTTGAATTGATTTAAGAAGTATGAGTCTGGGTTGTGAATAGTTGGAAGCAACAAAATTGTTTTGGGATTTTAACACGTCATTCAAGGTAGATAATCTGTTGTCGTGTTACTTTAGTAGTTAGTCAGCTATAAACTGTGTTTTCGGGGGCAAGCGTTGTTTAGGAACTTTAATGTAAATAGGTCGACCCGCACGTAATCAATCTTCATTCAGGCGGGATGACCTGAATATATTAAAAACATAAATGGGTATCCCCAAAATTTATCATTTGTGTTTTATTATTTTTTATTATGGTGGTGACGACCGCAACCGAAATGCTATGCGATTGTCGCCCCGGTTTAGTGTTGACATATCTAACTTAACGATTTATTTTTGCAGATATGTCTCACCTAGCTGAGTCATCTAGCGTCGCTGGGCGCAAGAAAGCGAGGACCTAGGTGCCACTACAGAATGGTCAACGCTAATGTGCCCACTTCCTAGACCACGGGGTGCTTTAGACCCCACCCTCATAGATTACGTGATAGGCACGTGTGATTCAATATGACGTGGAGAAGTTGCCTATCATCCCAGGGGTTGAGAGGGATTATATTATGGGGGACAATGATATGCCCCACATGTTGTTGTGTTTTAGATTGGGTACAGAGGAGCATGAGATCTACGAGAAGATCGAGTATATTCAGTTGTCGAGACATCATATCGTCTATTGGATTTGACTGAGATGTTGGGACATGGTGAGAGGACCAGTGGATTGTTAGGGCCCAGATGAAGTGTTGCCCTCTCTTTTGATAGATTGTAATATGTGGAGCTGACCCATGAATTCTTTGCTGCATTATGGCCCAAGACCAGAGATTTCGATCAGCCACATGTTTCTCTCGGTCGTCATGTTCATGAGATATCAGTGCTTAGATTTAAAGTGGCGATGGGTTTATACACAAATGATAAGGTTTGGGCACCGGCATTCAGAGAGAGTATACGAGTTTCATAACGCGGGAGCGTCGGTCTTGGATACCTAATGTAACGCCCGTTAATTTCGGTTCCAAGAGTTAAAGCTTGTAAAGTATGTATTATTCTCGGGATTTAACCGACGTTTCTCGGGAGCCTTTACGTCATCTCGGTACGTTAAATTATCCAACCTTTCCTTCCAAGTTACCATATCCCTTAAACTTTGAGGGCTAATTGTAACATTTATTTTATATCATAAAATAATGAAAAAAAAACCCTAACCCTAAACCCCATGCGCAGCCGATCGGACCAGACCCCCCTGGCGATTTTTCTTCTATGCAGCCAAGTTTCAACTGTAAAAACTTCAATTCAAGGTCGGTTTTATGATTCCCCATGTCTTTTACACCTTAATTGATCACATTAATGCGCTTATTGGTCGTTAAGGTTGAGTTTTGATGATAACAGTTTGCTGACAGACTCGTATACGTTTATTGTAGGGTCTGTAACGCGATGATAATCCATTGTTTTTGATCGATTCCTTTTTCCATGATGTTATACTTTGAGTCTAGTTTCCAGAAAGGTATAATATGTAATTTTTGGACGAGATTTGAATGGTTTTTATGATTTTATAAGATCGAGTGTCAAAGCTGATGCGGGATGACGGATTATGGTCTGTCTTCCTGACGTCATAACCCTTTTTCGACAAGTCCAAATTGGTTGGTTCCACTTCTGGAAGTTAGTAGAGTTAGGAACCAAACCCGATTGAAATTATTTAATTTGGCTTTGTAATGATTTTTATAAAAATAAAACCATTTTGTTGCGCACTGAAATAGCTGCACGTACCTTGATGTGTTGGAGGAATTTTTATAATTTTTGGGTCCATTAGAAAAATATAATAAAAATATTTTTATAGATCTAAGACATTTATTAAAGTCTGGTAAAAATTTAATAATTTATTTCAAAGGTTATCCTATGTAATTAAATGCATCCTCGCATGCTAAAATCTGCACGTTTTACTCATTATTGATCGATAAGCTTGTTTTAGGTTAACCGGGTGGCTGTCCAATCGAGCGTTTCCGGGACTATTTTGAGTGAGTTTTTTGCACCAAAATCCTCCTAGGTATGTGTGGTACATCATACTTAAAAACCATATTCATTGAAGGTGTTTAGGTCGGTCAATCGATTTTAGTTCGAAAACTAGGGTTTATCGGGTGTAGAATCGTCAATTGTTGAGTTTGATGCGTTAATCGATTGAATGACCAACCGAGTCAGTTTTTTTAGCCCTAGGGGGCTTTAAGGGCTGTGGGAAAATTATTTCTTTGGTACTCGGGGCTGATTAGGTTGGTGGTTAGTCAATCGAGTCGGTTGTGCGCGAATTGTCGTTTAATCATTAAAGTGAGTGTTGTAAAAAGGAACCGTCAACCCTATCAACTCGGGTGACATAATTATGATGTATGAAGAGGTTAATATGGGAATTTGGTCCATTTGGGGCTGATTTGTTTGACAATTGGTTTTAAGATTTATTACGCGCGTATTCGACTCGATTTGCATACCGACGGGTGAGTTGTGCATCATGGTTAGCCCCGACCATGACCGTAGGGTGGATTTGGTTAATTGAAAGGTTTTAGGGGCTGAGGTAAAGTAAAAGAGTATGGGTTGGGCCTCGGGCCAAGTTGTTGGGCCTGAGCGGCCCGTTAGGCAAGTGTGTTCTTACTGTCTAGTTTAGTAACGCGTTGTGCACAACTTACAGGCCCTTACTTGTGAGTGTGCACTTAGAGATTTCCTAGCTCCTTGCTGGTGTTTGATTGATCTCAGGTGAGTTCATGATGCCCCTTTTCACTCTTTTCAGGTTTTGGGCTAGCATGCACATCTAAGTGTTTTTCTTACTTGATGAAATGTTTTAAACGATTTTATATAGGCTTGCTAGTATATGGTAGGCCTTGGGATGTTAAAAATATATATACATATATACATTATTGTTTGGCCTCTATTTGGCGGAGTTGTAGTCGTTTCGACTACGGATGTTGCGTATGCCTACTTTGTGTTTGCATGCGTTGATGTTACATGTTTGGGTTGTACGTTTGCTCGACCCTGATGTTGTACGTGGATGTTATATATATAGGGATGTACTTGAAAGGATGTTGATATATATATATATATCTTTTGTATGTGTATGTATGAGAATGTCTAGTCTTCGGTAACGATGACTTAATGGATGCACTCTTTTTACTTTAAAAACTTTTGGTATGTCTACCATATTTGTTATTACTGATATTATTTACTTAAAACTTGAACTCACTCAGCTCAAGCTGACTTTGTGTGCATGTTAGTGTGAGTTTCAGGTTAGGAAGATGATGCCTTATTGCTTGGACGTGGACGAAGCTACTTGGACGGTGAAGGGCATACGTGGATGGGAGAATGTACTTTGAACAATTTGATTTTAAATAGTTTAATGAATTATGTTTTAAAGCTGGTTTTGGGCAAAATTCCCGGGTTTTAGGGAACTTACTTCACTATTTATGTTTTCCGCTGAACTTACACTCTGAGATGTTTGTTTTAATGGAAGAAACCGTTTTAAAGTTTAATTACTTTAATCTATATTTTGTATGAATACCAACTGTGGGGATCCCGGGGTTCGGGACCTTACACCTAATGGGTTGTTGATGCGTTTTGGGGTACTATAGGTGATGGATGCAGCCTAGTAATGTGGACGAGTCCTCGATCAGAGATCCAGTAAACATGTATTTGCACTTGGTCGTTGCTTCCACTATCATTGACCATCATTCGGGTGTGTAGCAACACCGGCTTATTTTATTTATACTGCATCATCGGCCGCTTTAAGGCCAACCTGGCCACTATTCCTTTGTTTCTATACCCCGAGGCCGGCGTGTAGAGGGTACGGCGACTCGGTTATAGTTAGGATCATTTATCACCATGATTACGAAGTACTTGGATGTATTTCATCGATATCCGCGGGTGTTTTTGACCCAGGGATCAGCCACAGGGGTGGTCAGTGTGGAGGATGCCAGTAAGGCCGGGATATGTACATATGGAGATACACCACGTTGGAAGGAGGTTTTCCAGCCCCCCAAGCCCCACCACCTGCCAGTATATCGACAGCTAAGGCATGACATGGTAGAGCGGCCTTAGAAACAACATCTATTGTATCTGCCGCCACAACAGCCAGCACATCCACTCACATTGGAGGCACTATATGATCATCATTTGGTAATGCAGGAGGAGATGTGGGGGATATTTTCGTACTTTATTTACTCAATTGTAGGTACAACTCCCAAGACTCTCTAAGTGCCTGATGTAGCTGGCGACGAGGCTGGTGGATCTGGTGATGCTAGTGATGGTGATGTGGAGTAGACGATGATGTCAGCAGCAACAGCTAGCCGGTTAATTTTGGGCTCATTTTTTCTTTTTTTTCCCCTTATTTTTGTTTTTATCTTGATCATGGTATGCACTTAAATTAATATAATATTTCAAGAAAATGTGCGGGATATCCGGTTGGGTATATCTAAGACTATTATCTTTGTTGGTGGCTATTTGTTTGTATAATGTGTTGTATTTGAACTTTGTAGGTGTAGTTCACTATAAACTCTTACGAGACCTTTCTCGTCTACCCGTGCTACCGGGGGGTTTAAAGGGCTTGTTTCATTTGCTAAATGCAACTGTGATTCCTATTTAAGTGAGTTAGGTCTTTTAATGTATATATTAGTTTAACAAAACTAATTATGAAATTTAATAATTGGGTTTGGTAACTAAAAATCTAAGTTTTGCAAAACTTTAAAAAGACCTAAGCTAACCGCTATGAGAAGCTTGCTTCTACATGTTTTAAGAGTTTGCAGACACATCTAACTCTTTGGAGAAGAAGGATTTTTCCAAGCTATCTTCAGGTGATTTCGTTATCATAATTTGTTTTGTCATTCTAGTAAATTTTTTAAGAGTGTAATTGTAGAATTTTTGTTATGACCTTCGCATTAATACCGGTTTTAAAACTGTTAAACAATCAATTTTAACCCCATCCTTGTTAATGTTCTTTTAATAGTTTAAATCTTTAACATTGAGGACAATTTTAACCTCAAGTGTGGGTTTGGGAGGAAATTGAAAATTTTTACCGCATTAGAGTATCTTGAGTTTGCACAAAAATTGAAGTGTAAATTGTTAATTATAGTTATTAATGCCAAGTTAGAGGCCTTACTCATGGTCAGTTTTTGAGCTTCTTGAAAGTTTTGTTAACAAATTTTTTTCAAAGGGAAAATGAAAATTGGATAGTTCAGATGGGGATAACAAATCAATGAGACGGGTATACATGTTTCATATTGATATCCAATTTCCTCTGTGTTGATGTGAGTTGGCTCTATATTTAATACACACATTACATATTGATCTTAATACCACATGTAATATGAGTGTTTGAGTGCAACCAGCATGTTTCACGATATCTTGAACTTTTTTATCATATGCATCTCTAGATCTTACCATCGGTGCATGGAAAATTGGGATTGTAGAAATCCACATGTATAGGCCTTAATTTAAATAATACTCCATACCTTACATTATCCTTTAGGAGCCAATCTTGAGGCGTTTCCCTTTCATTTGATTTAGCCCCACATTACAAGCCTTGTCAACTTTAGCCTTTTATTTTAACTCTGTGTGATGAAATCCAGTCGTTAAAGTTGCGTATAGTCAGCTGTAGGGCATTGTATACAATGCACATATGTCTCAGTTTAGTTAGTTGTATATATTGTTCAATATTGTATTTAGCGATTAAAAAAATATTAAAATTAGAAAAACTCAAAGATCAATTAATCAATTAATCAATGTTCATAAATAGCAGTCAGTGTATTAGTTTTGTTTGAATAAACTGGGTTTCATCCACTATAGTCAGCAAATAGTTCTTATTCTATACCTGAGCCCTAGCCACCACAAAATCCGTTAGTTCTGTTCTTTATGTAAATGGGGGTTAATAGGTGGATATATGACAGGGTTGCAAGCTTCTTACTTTGTGTTCATACTTGGTCTTGAGGGCAGATAGATACTCGCACACTTTTCACTAGTCCGGATATTAAACCGAGAGGAGTGATAAATATATATATATATATATATGAGGGGTGATGTGGTTTAAATTATATATATATATATATATATATATATATTTATCTAAATACTTCCTACATTTTAATTAGAGTTAATGTCCATTTTCGTCCCTGTGGTTTGCTACTTTCGTCACTTCAGTCCAAAGTTTGAAATTTTGTCACTTTAGTCCTTATAGTTTTAAACATTAGCCAATTACGTCCTCTCGTCTAACGGCATCCAACTATGCCGTTAGTTTCAGGGGTATTTTTGTCTTTTTCCTGTTTATTTTTAGTTAATGGTCAGTTTCGTCGCTGTGGTTTGATACTTTTGCTACTTCAGTCCAAAGTTTGAATTTTTTCAATTTTATGTTTAATTTATTCAGGTGGTGGTTATTTTTTATTTTTTTATTTTTTTTTATTTTTTTTTGTCTATAGCCCTTAAGAGCATAATCCAAGCCCAAAACCATCAAGCATCGACCAAAACAGGTTTACGTTTACTCTGTCGATAACACTAATCATACCCCCCTCGTATTTAGTTTCTAGACATTTTCTAAACTCTACCCCATTGGTAATTCCCTAAAACCGTACTATATCAATAAAACTAAAATTGTTTATCTGGTTAATGCATAATAGTTACGGTTTAGAGATTAACATATCATAGCAAACATCTGGGTCGAAATCAACATCAGGAGGTCGAATATCCTGCATTTTCATGTTTGCTCAAGAAATCGATACAATAGATTGCATGTGTGTTCTTCAAATCATGGTGTTGTTCTTGAATTCTTCATATTGAATACAATTCTAGGGTTGAATTCGACAAATTCAAGAACAATACCACGATTTGAAGAACACACATGCGATTTTGTGCATCGATTTCTTGAGCAAACATGAAAATGCGGGATATTCGACCTCCTGGTGTTGATTTTGACCCAGATGTTTGCTACGATATGTTAATCTCTAAACCCTAACTATTATGCATTAATCAGATAAACGATTTTAGTTTTTTCGATATAGTTCGGTGTAACATTTCGGTTTTTCCATTTCATGTTTGTACCCGACCCAGTTCATGTTCGGGTGAGTTATTAATAAAAGATTTCTTTTATTTAATTATTTCCTTTATGTATTTATTACTTAACTATCAAAGATGTGCAAAAACGACCCTTAATTAACAAAAATACAATTTTGTGTCCAATACCAAAAAGCAAGGACCCGAATGCAAATATTATTATAATATTTTTTTTCTTTCCCTTTCTTCACCATCACCGACAACCGTATACCCTCCCTCCATTGCTTGATCCTCAATTCTTGAACATAATCAAAAGTTGATATCACCAAATCTTTTGCTAACCCAAATCGCACATCATCGACACTCTAAATTGAGAAAAACGAATCAAAATCACGAGTAATTCGTTAGATTAAACCGCAGCTGACCTAGGTAACTAAAATACTATATAAACACAATAAAATTCAATTAATTGTGCACACACATTCCCCTCAATCTCGCGATCATAAACCCTAACTCAATTGTCCTATATGAAGCCGCCAAGAACCTGGTTGATCTTAAGAGAAGCTGTGACCCGTTTTTGCTTGTTAACCTTCAATCCGCAACTATAATCGGTAATTAGTATATGCTTTACGATCGTTTTTAATGCAGAAACAAAACCCCTATATCAATTTTAACAATCATTGATCAATTAATTAGAATTGGAATATAGGGTTTGAGAACTTGAATATGAATTGTTTGGACATATGCTTAAGTATAATATGATTCAACGTTATTCACAATGTAAAGCACCAGCCTGATGGCTGGTGCATGCTTTGCTAAGTCATATGAACCGGTCCAGGCGCGGGTTCGAGCCCCCTAGACCTGGTTTTTCATATTTTTTTTTAATTTTGTTTAAATCTTGGTTTTTCTTTTATTATAATCATAATATAATATTAAATAAACTTTGTTTTAACGAAACTGAACCTCGAAAGTGTTAATTTGGTCATGGCTTTGCGTCATAAGTATGTATACATATACACTTAAACGTATATATATTATATAATATATATATACACAAACACATATAACGCTATGAAACAAATATTTTATTTATTTATTCATATTTATTTATTTATTCACTAAACCGATCTAGTTCAAGGGTCCAAATAAATTCTCCCATGTTTATATATATATATATATATATATATACATATGAGTTTTTTTTAAATTAACATTTCATTTAAACATGATGCTTATTAATACTTACTATCGGTTATTATTTATTTAAAATCAATTTACTTGAAAAATATGAGCATGGATAAAATATAGCACTTATATAGTTACCAAATAATAATATTAACACTAATAGTTATAACAATAATAATAATAATAATAATAATAATAATAATATAAATACTAACAATAATAAATATAATGTTTTAAAACACTAAAAGACACCAAATCTTTAAAACCGAATAAATCAAAATAATGACATTGAAATTAATAATATCCCATCAAAATAAAATCGTTATGTCTTATTAATTCTTTTCCTCATTTATTAATTATACTATCGTTAACAATTAGGGCATCCTCTTTGACGTATCTCGAAGGCTTGAACGTCTCCATCCTCATTTTTTTATTATTATCTCATCCTAATTAATCCACCTATAAGATAAGTAATTCACACCCCCCTTTTTACCGTTTTACATTTTGGGGGCGTTATGCGTTAAATCATTTTCACCATAATTCCGCTATTTGCGTTATATGATATTGCTCAATTAGTTATACGTGCAAATGTGACTATGTGTTTATTTTATGTTTGGTGGTTGGTATCTCATCCTCATCCTCATTAGTATGATCATACGCTGTCGGAGTAGCTCGTTATCCATGGGATTCGAGTGAAAAGACAACTTTTATATTATTGTTATATTGTTCTTATGCTAGTTGTATTATTTCATATTATCGCAAGGAATTGTCATTTTTATATTATATGTATTCAAACACCGTGATTACTTGCTCAACTTTATGTTGACAAACTATGTATTTTCCCGCATGGCGCAGGTAGCTATATTGGATGAAGAAACAAGGGATTAAAGAGTAGTTGGACCTTAGGATGCATGAAGAATTAAAGACTATTTATTTCTTTTTATTAAATTGTTATGTTTATTTCTATGAGACAATGTTTGTGCTTTTGCGTACTTGAATAATATGAATTTAATAATTTAGATATTGACACGTGGATTTATTTTAGTGTCTTTTGAGCTATGATATAATTATGTTGCGCCCCAGCATATTCCGCCATAGGTTGGGGTGTGACAGATGGGTATCAGAGCCGAAGGCTATAAGATAGGTGGTTAGACGTAACGGCCTAGTAGCATGCTTAGGGTCTCTATATGTGTTCCTATACGTGCACCCTACTTGTTTAAATTTTGTACATAGCTTAAATTATTTAAATTGTTTATCACATACAACTGTACACGAAAGCACACACTTATTCCGAGGCTATGCCTCAAAATCATTTTTCAAAATTTTAGGACGATTTTTAAATCGGGAAATTCCTTAAGAATTCCCACCTTTTAACTCCCCTCTCCTTGAGGATGATTTGTGTAACGGATACGTAGTAACTGTAAGGGGGACACACCTGTACACCGATCCCTTGACACCAAGGCTTGCGAGCCTAAGGAAGTGCAATGTACATACATCTCAACCAACCGTGAGACCTGGTTGCCTTCCTGGAGGGTGAGGTGTGAGTGTGAAACTTGTTAGGCCAAAACATATCACACCAAACGTTCACAAATCTACTCCCCTCATTGTATCAATCGTGGTCGTGTGACGATCACATCCTTAATTTATAACCGAATTCACGGTGATCCATGGCTAAACTCGGTTTTCCGTATTGTGTTTTAGTTGAATAGTTGGGTGAAGTACACAAATACGGGGTGTTTCCCGAAGTACTTCAACCATCTATCTCAACACCCTTCACAACTCCATTTTAATCAATTTTATTTGGTTTTCGATATTTTCATTTCGTTGGAAGGAACCATGGTGGTTCATGAAATCCTAACCAACAAATGAAACCCCATGTTTCAATTTTAAGTTATGTTATAACTATTTATTTATTTACATATGTATTTATTTTATTTATTATCCCTCATTACGTCAACACTTATAAATCACGTCTCATAAATGACTCCATTCTCAACCTCAACCATAAACTCAACCTCAAATTGTTAAATAGAATTCACAAGTATGAACTTATAAAAATTCATACATTTACAACATTTACCCAAGTCTCATAAATTTTACACATTTGATCCTTGCAGTATGTCTTCCCATCTCATCAACTGTACCCACCGTAACTCTGGCCGTCGCATGTCATCTCGCATTACGAAGGGAATTGTGGAAGCCCTCCCTATGGTCATCTCTCAACTCCAAGCCGTGAATGCCGCAACTGTTCCCGCAAACCCTAATGTTTACACTATCAAGCAATTCATCAACGCTAACCCAACCGATTACTTTGGGACTGAGGGTGCTGCAACCCTTCTTCAATGGTTTGAGCACATGTAAAGCGTGTTCTTCCACTCGGCATGTCCTAATGACAAGAAGA
This sequence comes from Bidens hawaiensis, assembly GCF_021521415.1. Taxonomy (NCBI): domain Eukaryota; kingdom Viridiplantae; phylum Streptophyta; class Magnoliopsida; order Asterales; family Asteraceae; genus Bidens; species Bidens hawaiensis. Next base: position 140,310 of record NW_027494981.1, read on the forward strand.
CCACGTATGCATCTAGTGTTTTCAAATCTAGTGCCCTTGCTTGGTGGACTAGCAAAAAGAGAGACCTTGGGGGTGAGGTTGCCATGGCCTTGCTATGAGATGACCTTAAGAAGCTCATGTTAGACCAATTCTGCCCGAAATATGAACTCCGGAAGTTGGAAGAAGAATTATGGAATTTGAAGCAAGAGGGAGGTGATAATACTGGTTATAACAACCGATTCCACGAATTGAGCGTCCTTATCCCGCATATGGTTACTCCTTTGGAGCGTGCCATTGATAAGTACATCTCGGGTTCGCTGATGCAAATTCAAGATTCCGTCCTTATTCATGACCTGAAGGAACTTCGGATGCCATTGCGCTAGCCGGTACCCTCACCGAAAACCACGTTAAGGCTGGGACCTTGACGCGGAAAGGCTCCAAGAAGCCCAATGATAAGCCCACATTCGAGCCCGCTAAAGAGTCAAAGCCCACATCCTCAAAGCCCGAATCCTCCAAACACAACCACAACTACAACTCTTCTCATACCGCAATAACAAACGAAAGCCCAACTCTCAAAACTATGTATAGCCCAACCACAAGCCCAACAAGCCCCTCCAACCAAGAAACCATAAACCGGCCCACACCCAACGTCACCATCCAGGCCAATCCACTTGCCGAGTGTGCACCAATTGCCACCGATTTGGCCACCTCACCCAATACTGCCGAGAAGCACCCCGAGTGCAAGCTGCTCCACCGCGGTTCGCAACGTCAAACCAACCCAACTGAGCCATCCCTCGTGCTCCAATCATTAACACTGTTAGTGCTTGCTATAACTGCGGTGATCCAAACCACCTCCGCAACGCGTGTCCACGACTCTCTCAAGCCCATCAAGCCTATGTTGCCCCACAACCCTACTACACCTCCCAAGCCTACCAAGTTCAAACTTACCAACCTCAATTACCCCAACTCATGCCTCCTCCAAACCCTCAAGCTCAACCCATGCTCATGCAAGCCTACCAAGCTCCAACCCCTCAAGCTTCAACTTCCCAAACCCAAACACCTCAAGGAACTCAAGGGCGAGCTTTCACCATCAATGCTAATCAATCCCGAAATTCAAACGATGTGGTGAACGGTACGTTTCTAGTTAACAAGCATCATGTATCGGTATTATTTGATTCGGTAGATGATAGGAGTTTCATTTCCTTTGATTTTGAGTACATACTTGATGTGCCTCGTAGTAAATTGTCTAAGCCATTCACGATAGAGATAGCTAATGGTAGTTCAATCGTTGTGTTCTGATGCAACGAGACAAGGTCATTGCTTACGCTTCGCGTCAACTCAAGATTTAATAATAATAATAATATAATATAATATAATAACAATAATAATAATAATATAAATACTAACAATAATAAATATAATGTTTTAAAACTCTAAAAGACGCCAAATCTTTCAAACCAATTAAATCAAAATAGTGACATTGAAATTAATAATATCCCATCAAAATAAAATCGTTATGTCTTATTAATTCTTTTCCTCATTTATTAATTATACTATCGTTAACAATTAAGGCATCCTTGTTGACGTATCTCGAAGGCTTGAACATGTCCATCTTCATTTTTTTATTATTATTTCATCCTAATTAATCCACCTATAAGATAAGTAATTCACACCCCCCTTTTTACTGTTTTACATTTTGGGGGCGTTATGCGTTAAATCATTTTCACCATAATTCCGCTATTTGCGTTATATGATATTGCTCAATTAGTTATACGTGCAAATGTGACTATGTGTTTATTTTATGTTTGGTGGTTGGTATCTCATCCTCATCCTCATTAGTATGATCATACGCCATCGGAGTAGCTCGTTGTCCATGGGATTCGAGTGAAAAGACAACTTTTATATTATTGTTATATTTTTCTTATGCTAGTTGTAGTATTTCATATTATCGCAAGGAATTGTCATTTTTATATTATATGTATTCAAACACTGTGATTACTTGCTCAACTTTATGTTGACAAACTATGTATTTTCCTGCATGGCGCAGGTAGCTATATTGGATGAAGAAACAAGGGATTAAAGAGTAGTTGGACCTTAGGATGCATGATGAATTAAAGACTATTTATTTCTTTTTATTAAATTGTTATGTTTATTTCTATGAGACAATGTTTGTACTTTTGCGTACTTGAATAATATGAATTTAATAATTTAGATATTGACACGTGGATTTATTTTAGTGTCTTTTGAGTTATGATACAATTATGTCGCGCCACAGCATATTCCGCCGTAGGTTGGGGTGTGACATTCGGTTTTAGGGAATTACTCTAACCACTTTACCAATGTTTTTCATCATGGACTGAAGTAGCAAAAAAAAAAAATAAAATAAAATAAAAAGTAACTGAATAAATTAAACATAAAATTGACAAAATTTCAAAATTTGGACCGATGTAGCAAAAGTATCAAACCACAGGGACGAAACTGACCATTAACTAAAAATAAACAGGAGAAAGACAAAAATACCCCTAAAACTAACGGCATAGTTGGATGCTGTTAGACGGCGGGACGTAATTGTCTAATGTTTAAAACTATAAGGACTAAATTGACAAAATTTCAAACTTTGGACTGAAGTGGCGAAAGTAGCAAACCACAGTGACAAAAATGACCATTAACTCTTTTAATTACCTTTGAGTTAGTTTTTACCAAGAAACTAGTCATAATTGGTTCATATTTAAAGTTTAAATATGTTAGAAGACAATGAGCTTAAACCGAGTAAATCAATTCAACAATATTAACTAATTAAAGCTAAAAAAAACTAATGTTTACAAGAAGCGAGTTCTTATTAGTTGTTTTAGTAAATAGGTTGGTATTAAAATTAATAAGTTTAATATATTACTTGTATTGATTAGTATTAATTAACTTATATGGTGATATAGCTTCATAAACTAAAAGAAATAAAAATAAATACGTTGCATTATAGATTAAAACAATATTCATGAGAAATACATTATGGCTATTTAATATGTAGCTTTTTGTAAGCCAAATTTTATGTCGGTGAAGAAAATCATATAAAAGGAAAGCATGACAAATTTGTTAAGGGGGGGGGGGGGGGGGAGAGGACCCTATCTCCGTTAGGAAGATTGACGCAAAAGAAAAGGCAAAAGGGAAGCTTGCAAGCAGGGACCTCATAAAAAGTCTTATCACATCATCGGATAAAAGAAAAATAGGAAGTAAGCAAGCAGGTTAAATATATTTTTATTATTTGATGGGATGACTTGGTTATATTGTTTTTACTTTGCTTTTGATCATGATTGGCTAAACTGTTATATTGTCTTGGTTTAGATGAATACTTTGTTAACTCGTTTATTTTTTGTTTTGGATTGTTATTGATTGGTTCATGCTATGGTAAAGTTTTAATTGTTCTTTGGTCATGATGCTTATGTGTATTTGGTATTAATTTATGATCAATTTTCTATTCCTTATGTGTCTTTGTGAATGTCTTTCTTGTATGGATGCATATTAGGTTATTTACTGTGTGCTTACAACTAGTTTTTCACATATAGTTAGCAGATTCCATAGGAACGGTAATTGAATGTTTAGAAACACATTATATTTTGTCACTTGAGAGATTGGGAGGTAATTAAATGTCGTTTGTTCTGGTCTTTTGCGGGTTGAAGTAGTGATTGCACGTTAGTGAGTTACCCTAGATTCCCTTAAATTCTTACAGATCCAAATTATAACCAAATTCAGTGAACATACCTCTTTATGCCTTAGGGTGTATTGTGATTAGAGAGACCGGGAGGTGATTTAGTCTTTGGGCACCTTAGCATAGTTAGGTAAGGTGAGACAGCGAGGTGAGCCGTGCCATTAAACCATTGAGCTTTACATGATACTTAGGATTCTTAGGTATTGCTGGTGAGATTGGGAGGCGATCTAGCGTACTTTAGTTATTCCATAGCGTTATATTTTTGGAATTCTGTTAGCAACCAAAAATTTAATCCCGATAGTTTATGAATTGACCAGTAGGATACCTTGCCTCGGTAGTTGTCCCCCCCTATTTGAGTTCTAAACAGATTTCCTCTTTTCAGTTTTCGTGTCAATATCAATTTAAGCAATATTTAGTTTATGTCTAATAATTAAAAAAAAAACAAAAAAATTTAATTGAATCAATTTATTTAAGTTATTAGTTAGAGTCCAGTTTAGGTGTCGCTAGTGTCTCGTGGGTTCGATATCCAGACTTCATTAGACATTACTACAATCGATAGGTACACTTGCATGTCTAGTGGTCTAGCATTAGGAGAGTGTAAACTTATGAATTTAAAACTAGAGTATCTAGGTTCGGCTAATATTTTACATACCACATTTTATACATCAAGTTTTTGGCGCCGTTACCGAGGTACTTTGGTGATAGGGAAACTAGTTTTGATTGAAATTAATTGATTAATTGGTCTTTTTGAGCGTAACATCAATTTAAGCAATATTTAGTTTAAATCTAATATAAAAAAACCAAAAAAATTAGTTGAATCAATTTACTTAAGTTATTAGTTAGAGTCTAGTTTAGGTGTCGCTAGTGGCTCGTGGGTTCGATATCCGGACTTCATTAGACATTAATATAGTTGATAGGTACACTTGCATGTCCAGTGGTCTAGCATTAGGAGAGTGTAGGCTTATAAATTTAAAACTAAAGTGTCTAGGTTAGGCTAATATTTTACAGATCATATTTTACACATCAAGTTTTTGGCGCCGTTACCGGGGTACTTAGACGATAGCGAAACTTGCTTTGATTGAAATTAATTGATTAATTGATCTTTTTGAGTAAGTCTATCTGAGTCCTAGATTTTGTGTGTCTACTCTTCTTAGGATAATTTAGTTTTTATTTTATTTTATCAAGTCTAGTTAACATGTTTAATAGATCGAGTCGGTTTAGGAGTATTTTATCGCGAAGATGTTGGAAACGATGATGTTGGAAAGAGTTGATGAAGAGGAACGTGAAAGACCCCGAAAACTAAAGGAAGTGGAAGCAAGGATTGATGAGTTGAAAGAAATAGAAAGACTCAGTAAAATAGAGGCACTCGAAGCTAGGATAGACGAGCCGAGTGCTAGATATCAAATTGAGAGTTTTTCTTATAAGGAGTAGCAAGCCATTAATGAAGATGAGGAGGCCATGTGAGGATTTCACTTTAGAACCAGAGACAATAATGGATGAGCGAATCCCATTCCGGTTCAGCAAGAAGTATCCCATGTTTTGGAGCTATGAAACAGAAAAAATGGATGATGCTTTCTAGTTTCTAGAGTGATGATGATGAGGGTGTGATTGAGGAGATGGAATTGAGTTCCAAACCAATTTCATTGTTTCTAGTTTTCGTGTCAACATCAGCTTAAGTAATATTTAGTTTATATCTAATTATTAAATAAACAAAAAAAATATCAATTAAATCAATTTACTTAAGTTATTAGTTGGAGTCTAGTTTAGGTGTCACTAGTGTCTTGTGGGTTCGATATCCAGACTTCATTAGGTATTACTACAGTCGATAGGTACATTTGGTTGTCTAGTGGTCTAGCATTAGGAGAGTCTAGGTTTATTAATTCAAAACTAGAGTGTCTAGGTTAGGTTAATATTTTATAGACTGAATTTTGCACATCAAGGGGTGTGATCGTGTGTTCCTTAACTGGAAAAAATGTACATTTGTATGGGCGGTTCCATGGTTCTAGACGTATCACTAAATTTGTTTGTTGAGTTATCAATCTTGACACTATAAGTTGATGCAGGAGCATCTCTTAATTTAAATTATTATTTTTATTATCTTTTAATATTTTGTGTTTATCTTATTTCCATACTTATATCTTTCTTTTTTTTTAGTATAAATAGGGTTATGGTTGTTTAGTTATTTAGTTTTTGATTAAGTTTATTATTATAAGAACTTTGGTTCAATTTATCTTCTTTTTATTAATCATGAGTCTCTCGAGCCATTGATCGCTTCCGAAAACGATTCCGCAATCTTAAGAAGATCAAATGACTCTGACAACGAGTCCGCGATCTTGAAGAGATCGAACGGCTCCGAAAATGAGTCCGAGATCTCGAGTTACAACGGGAGATGTGCAAGACGAAAACCGAGTTAAGCACTGGGACGAAGGTGGTGACAGAGAGCAGCAGTCGTTTGGCCGTCACCCACCCTGGTTCTACGAACCGATAGATTCGTATTATTCGGAAGACGAGCCCAGTCTTGATGAAGATGGAGTTGATTTCCATGAAAACAAGCGTTATGGGGAGGAGGAGGAGTATCATTGTGTTGCAGATTGTATCTATGAATCGCCGCCGGTTTTTGATAACTACTGTGATGAGGAAGAATATATGGTGGTGTATGGTGGTGTTGGGGTGGATACCGAAGGCGATGCGGTGACTACCGACGGAGATGAAATGGTTGGAGGTGTTGACTTGTTTTTGGAAGCTCCAATCGATATGCCAACATTCATGGAGGAGGCGACCGGTAATTATTGTTTAAATTTTGAAATCCCCTTATCTTAGTCTACAATTAAAAAATTATTTAATTGTTTTTAAAGATAAAGATGATTGGAATATGCATGAGTCATTTTGTGGCAAGCCTTTCATATCAGAAACTTTTTTGGAGGGTCCCACACAAAATGATGGAAAGAATGATACTTTTAAGAAGTTAGAGGTTCTAATTAATGTGGGTAAAAATATACTTAAGTATGGCATTTCTCGTGGGCTACATGCTAAGGTTTCACTTTCACGTATTTGATCATATTTTATTTAGTAATGATGGAAATAAATTTCTTGGATCGAAAGACAAGGTTAGTTCAATTAGTGGGGGCCCAAAGATTAATACAGATGTGGGAGTTCAAATGAAGCCCATTATTAATGTAGAAGAACTTACAAATGGAAAAAAAGAAGCCGATCTTTTCGACGTTCTCAAGACTCGAGGACGAGTCTTTCTCGAAGACGGAGAGAAGAAGATGGAGAGACCCGACAACCCAATAGACCTAGGTGGTACGAGTTTAGAGTCGGGTGAGGCAGCTCGTGAAGTTTAATTAGTTAAGCGGGTAAAGTCGAGAGCAAACATGAACCATTCTAATGCTACATTTGACTGGGGTGGTATACGTTCAGAGTCGCGCAAGGCGTTTTGCAAAGTTGAATTGTTGGGGCATGTCATGAAGTTAATAAATAAGGAGTGCGTTGATGTTTCTTTTGATCCAGGTGGCTTGGGTTCGAAGACAAAACTCGACGACGAGATTTTTCAAAGATAGGGAGTATGATGCAGGATCATCTCTTAACTTAAATTATTATTTTTATTATCTTTTAATATTTTTTGTTTATCTTGTTTTCATACTTATCTCTTTCTTTGTTTAGTATAAATAGGGTTATGATTATTTAGTTCTTTAGTTTTTGATTAAGTTTATGGTTATAAGAACGTTGTTCTTGGAACTTCGGTTCAATTTATCGTCTTTTGATTAATCATGAGTCTTTCGAGCCATTGATCGCTTTCGAAACTGCATTAGTTCCTTATTTATTATTACCCTAACACGTCTGATCATCTCTCTCCGCTTTGAACCCATACCATAGTCATCTTTTCCTCGGTCCATTGGATTTCCCCTCGTTTGTTTAATGTCCCTGATTGTACATTACTTCTAATAGATTTCCACGTGAAGGATTACCCATGCACTCTATATTGTTATAAGCTCCCACATGATTTTTTGTATTAGCAACATTTTTGTAGATTTTTATTTTATTTCCATCACCAACTCATTATTTAATACTTCTATTGCTTGAACTTGTCCACAAAGTTTATCAACATGCAAGGCAATTCCAAGATTATCTTCCTTTTGAATAATCAAATTGGAACCTGAATTTAATCGCAAGTTTAGCGAACCAACAACTAATTCCTCCGTAATTTTTGGCAACATAAGCTTATCCCCACTAGTTTTGCCACACTTAGCAGCCACATCGCCACCATGATCCACCAACACAACACCATCATTGATGATATCACGATTTACCAGAGAAAAAAACAAAATATCGCCACTCATCTTTGCATGGCCACCATTAACAACCGAAACACACCCTGTGGCCACCGTAGGAACTGTAGCGCCACCATTTACCACCATATCACCTTCCATAGCCACCACGTATTCTTTCTCATCCCCGTAGCTATCAAACACGGGTGGTGAATCATAACTAAAATCGCCACCGGAAGTATTCACCGATTCGTCCTCGTAATTATCAAAACGAGGAGGTGAACAATAGATAAAATCGCCATGGGTAGGATGCTCCTCATCCCTAGTTAACTCGTCCCCGACGGTTCTTTCGGTTCCGTTTCCTTCAATGTCGATGATGCCTTAAGTTCTTGGATCCGTCGCTTGAGTCGCTGAATCTCGTGCCGTAACTCGTGGTCACGTACTTGATGTCGTAGTCTTTTGATCTTAAGATCCCACGGGTCGGGATAGATTCCAACGCTGCCTCTGTCGGCGACTCTACTAGTAGAATACCGATATCGACCGTGGGCACGTGAATTGAACATACCGATCTCTCTCTACGTAGAGTCATTTGACAACCAAAGCTCTGATACCAAATGCTACATTCGACCGGGGTGGTATACGTTCAGAGTCGCACAATGCGTTTTGCAAATTTGAATTGTTGGGGCATGTGATGAAGTTAATAAATAAGGAGTGCGTTGATGTTCCTTTTGATCCAGGTGGCTTGGGTCCGAAGACAAAACTCGAGGACGAGCTTTTTCTAAGATAGGGAGTATGATGTAGGAGCATATCTTAATTTAAATTATTATTTTTATTATCTTTTGATATTTTGTGTTTATCTTGTTTCCATACTTATCTCTTTCTATGTTTAGTATAAATAGGGTTATGGTTGTTTAGTTCTTTAGTTTTTGATTAAGTCTATTATTATAAGAATGTTGTTCTTGGAAGTTCAGTTCAATTTATCGTTTTTTTATTAATCATGAGTCTCTCGAGCCATTGATCGCTTCTGAAACTGCGTCATAAGTGTTGGGAATCGGGTATGACCTAAGACCTTGCTAGTATTAATGGTGGTAATTGATGAAAGTTTTGAGAATCGGGTATGACCTAAGACCTTGCTAGTATTACTGGTGGTAATTGATGAACCATCGATTAAGATAGCCGTGTTGCATAAGTATTTGCTTGAGCGCAAGTAAATAATAATTGTTGGGATGTGATGGTTAGGTATAGTTCTTGTATTTTAGTATATTTAACTTTTAGTTTTATTAAGTTTTTAGTGTGAACTGAGGTACTTCTAGCATGCTTTTGTATTTCAGGTTGTTTAATGTTAATGGTACTTATTGAGGCCAGATACGAGCTTACATTGACGTTTCAGAAAGATTTTAAAGGACCGGCACTCGTTTCAAGTCTTAAACGAATAAAACTGGCAATATTCCCTCCCTCGAAGCCCCGCTGCGCTACCCGACGGGCTGAAGCACACTCCCTTGCACTACGCGAGGGAGATAGAAGGGACATATCGAGTATTTTGTCCTTCACGCTACGCGAAGGACATACTTTCATGATTTTGCGAAGAAGTCCAAAGAGGAAAATATAACCTAATTGTTATAAAATTAATTTTCAGCCTCTATTTGACCTATCATTCATTCTAGAGACTATTGACGACCTAGGAGGCGATTTTGCATCATCAAGGAGCTCCGGGATCGTTAATCCTTCCATGCTTTCATTCATTCAACAAATTGTCTAGCTGATCATCATGCAGAGGCAAGGCTGAACTACTTGTGACCTATCACACCCTACCGATGACGGAATTTATATTGGGGCGTAATGTATAGATTTCTTTAAACATATGTGACAATTATTAAAACGAAAATATTATCATTATCATATTAAATCTCAAGTAAACACAAGTTCGAAACGGAAATTAGGTCATAAAAATAATAATTTGAAACGGAAATAAGTTAGTCTAATGTCTTCTATCTTGATAAACTCATCAAACATTCATACCTGTAGCATATATATAAAATACAGGTCAACTAAAAATAATTGGTGAATTTCCCACAGGTTATTATAATATAACATGAGGCAAAATCATACAATTTCATGAACATGCATATTATATAAGAAAGTAATGAAATATGAAAAAATATTGATGAGGCCCTGTTCTATTTGACATAAAGTCTAAATATTAAGGGGAGCATATGATCATACTTATTTAGGCTACTGCGGTTATGAGGCAACAATAAATAATTACAAAATCAATCAATAAGGCATAGTTCATACAAGCAACCAATAACAAACAAGTCTATGATCTGAATTATAGTTTGAGACAATGAGGCTAAAAATACTAAGTGTTTTGCTAGGATATATATATATATATATGCTACCCCAAAAATATTTAAAAGAGTAAAACCGGGGTGTGAGAAACTCACTTGATAAAAAAGTGAGAGCAAGTAAATAAGCGAAGATGTCTTTAAGAGAGTGAACCAACAAAGTTCGGTTTAGCGAGTGACCCTTGATAAATAATAACTAGGATAAAAAATGAGGTTGAGGAAAAATGAGAAAAAAGGTGGTCGATATGTTCGGTTTATAATTCATAAATGGAAAGTTTGTTAAATATATGTTTCTATTTTTATAAGTTAAACGATAAAGGTTGGTTATTTGATGTTTAGTCAATTTATTTTAGTTTTAGGAAAAATATAGGTTATGATACTTATTAGTTAATTTTAATGAGTTCGGTTCGTTTTCGAATCGAATACTATTTAAGAAAACAAGTTAAACGAGTGGTTCATTTTTTGGTCGGACATGAACTTTGTTTTGAGTCAGGTTTATGTTGGAAAATTTTAGTCTTTCTTATTACTTTTGCAAAAGTTAGTTTTTAATGTAAAACTTTTTATAATCGAACATTAGACCAGGCGATTAACAAGAATGATATGTCATCATCAATGTCAATTTTTTTGACATAATGATTGTGATCAAAACTTGTTAATAAAAAATAACTAATTAATACTCGAGGATTCATAAGCAAAAGAAAGATGAATAATTGACGTAGTTGACATTCTGGAGTCAAACTAGACTTTTGAGAGCAATTAACAAGCTTGGACAGATTTGAGTGTAAATTAAGTTGTGGCAACGGTTTGGCAGAGCATTGGGACTCTTTATATTTCCACAATATCATTAATTACTAGGAAAAACTGATTAATTATATGAGTTAGACAATGGGCAAAAACTAGGGCACAGAATTGGAGATTTTGAATTCTAAACATGTTATAATGAATTGGAGGTGGATACCAACTTGGGATGAGTCTAGATACATTTCATCAACGTTCAATTGGGTCCAAATATCATAAAATCTGTTGAACATGGATCAATTCGAGTGTTAATCCTGTTTGACTAATCTGCACATGCGTCGTGTATCGCGATGCAGTTGGAGCATGGTTGTCGAGATACGCGATGACCTTGGTTTCTCGTGAAGACGAAGCATAGCGCGGTGGGTTAGCATATAATGAAATTTTGAGAATTGGTGAGAATGGTCCTTGAACTTTGTTTAACCGTGTTTTAAGGCATAAAGCAGCATTGGATTGGGATAAAAACATTGAGGTTGAGTTATGAGGCTAATACCATGCAATAAATAAATAAAAAATAAATAAATACTCAATGAATGTGAGATTTTATTTAAAAATACAGATTTGATTACAAACGGTACGGGTAAACAAATACAAATATAAATCAAATTTGACGGATGCCACAGGATTCCCTAATATTCAGAATTCCGTCCTGAAATTAAGTAGAAGAATCTGCATTAAAGAGATGAGGATATTTGGTTACATTTTATATTCAAGCTCCCAAGTGAATTTAGCACCACACGACATCTCACTATACATATTGCCTTTGGTGATGGATATATGATGGGCTTCGAAGATACTAAGCTGAAGATCGATTTTAACAATAACATTATGAAGCAAAATTAACTTCACATGGATCTTTCGACTAAGGTCATCAGCCACAACATTCACTTTACCGAGGTGGTTGCGAATTTTACTGTCATAATTGCTAAGTAATTCGGCCCGTCGTTGTTGAAGATTTTTGTGGTCAATAAATACCACACATTTAGTACCATAGTGGTAATGTGTCCAAATTCTCAATGTGAATGTGACCGCACCGAGATCAACTTCATGCATCGTATAATTCCTTTCATGGTTCTTAAGTTTTCGTGAAGCATAAGCAATAACCTTACCTCATTGCATGAAGACACAACTGAGGCTTTGGTTGGATCCATCACAATAAACAACAAAATCATCATTACCCTCGGGAAGCGCGGGGATGGGAGCGTTTCAAAGCGTATGCTTGAGGGTCTGAAAGGCTTCTTCTTTGGCCCTACTTATAAGGTTTACCCTTGTGAGTTAAGGTGGTTAGGGGCAAAGCGATCTACGATAAATTATGGAAGAAACCTACAAGACCAAGAAATAATTGAACTTCGGTTGGTGAGGTTGGGGTTTTCCAACTTTTGACGGCTTCAATTTTCGTTCGGTCAACATGAATGCCCTTTTCGTTCACAATATGCCCCAAGAATGGAACTTCGTTTAACAAGAGTTCACACTTAGAGAATTTGGTATATAGTTGTTCATTCCAAAGAGGTCAATGATGGAGTGGAGATGTCTCTCATGCTCGGTTTTGGACTTAGAGTAGACGAGGATGTCATCGATAGAAACAATTATGAATTTGTCTAGGTAGGGTTTGCATACGCGGTTCATGAGATCCATAAAAACCGTGGGTGAATTGTTCGTCCAAAAGGCACAACCATAAATTTGTAAGGTTTGTAACGAGCTCAAAATGGGTTTTAGGAATATCATCATCATGCAGGCGAAGCTAGTGATAACCCGAACGGATATCAATCTTTGAGAAACATGAAGCTCCTTGGAGTTGATCAATGAGGACATCAATACGAGGCAATGGGTATCGGTCTTTTATTGTGAGTTTGTTGAGTTGACAATAATCAAAACACATATGAAAGGAACCATCTTTCTTTTTTATGAAAAGGATGGGTGTGGCCTGTGAGGATGACCTAGGGTGAATGAACCCTTTGTTCGATAGTTCCTGGAGCTGGTTAGCTAGCTCTTGCATCTAGGAAGGTGCAATACTATTAGAAGACATAGCCATATGGGTGACGGGCACAAGATCAATCCAAAATTCGACTTCGCAAACTGGGCGACGATCGGAGACATCATTAGGAAATACTTCAAGATATTCACAACGGGATGCCTTCAATTTTTCTTTCTTTTCTACCATATGGGCTATGAATGATGCGTACTTTTTGCTTAAGTACATTTGATCTTGGGAACAAGAAATGAGATTGATGCTCGGAGAAGGATTTTCACCACGAACATGTAGAAGTTGGCCTTAGGCAAGCAGCACACAAATGAATTTCTCGAAGCACATGTTTTGGCATGGTGCAGGGCTAACCCGTCCATGACTATTAAGATGCCAAAACTGCCTAATTGCATGGGAATGAGGTCGATTATGAATTTATGGTTATTTAATTTCAAAACACCATTGCGGATGATAGAATTTATTGAAACCGATTTACTGCTAGATACTTGAATAGAATATGAATTTTTAAGCTTAGAACGAGTTAAAGCAAGCAAGGATTTAAAATCATAACACACGAAACTCATATCGGCACCGGCATTAAATAATATGGATGCATAGTGATCATTTACGAGGAACGTACCATTCATCACATTGCCGCTATGCTGTACCTGATTCACTTTATTCATGAAGGCACGCCCAGGAGCACCTTGAGTCGCTTGGGCGGCTTGACCGGTTTGAGGAGCGGGGGCTTGAATGGCTTGGATTGGCTGAACTTGGACTTGATTTGCCACCAGTTGAGGGACTTGAGGCTGACACACTTGAACTGGAAAATGCTAAGATCAACGCAAGCGAGCTGGAGCTGATTTGCCACAATGATAGTAGGTCCAAACTTGAGTTATGGGCTGAGCATATGGCAAGGGACAAGGTTGAGGGTTCGGCTGAGTAAATCATCAAGGAGCCGTCGGAACGCAAGTGAGCTCGCAGCAGGAGATGTTGAGGTGTCCAAAATGGTTACAAATGGTGTGTTGGCGGTAAGCGGCGTAGGCAGGGTGATGACGTTGGCAAATGTTGCGCAATTGGTGGGGTCCGTTATAGGGTTTCTTGAGAGGTGGTGCTTGGTTAGTTTGGGTTTGAGGTTCGGCTTGATGGGTTCACACATAATTCTTTTGCTTCTTGTTGTTGTAGCTTAAGGTGTGGGTAGGTTTAGATGATGTTTTGGGTTTGGTTTCTTTGGGCTCGGGAGAGGCTTTTTCAAAAGGTTTTTGGTATCCTTGCATGTCAAAGTCACGACTCTTACATGGTTATCGGTTAAGGTTCCGGCGAGGTTTATTCCTAGGAGTACTGCGGCTAGCTGCTTAGTTATTTGAGCAGTCAGCTTTCGGCTTGAGGTTCCCGAAGATCGACTATTAAGATAGCGGGAAGACATCATACAAACAAAAGATAACAAGATTATGAGACACAAAGTGGTAAGGGATGCGGAGATTTTAGGAGTTTAAGAAGAAAATATATATAACAAAAAATTTATTTAAATAATAATAAAAACAACAACAATAACATCATCAACAACAACAACAACAATAACAACAACAATAATAATATTTAAGTGCCGAATTTAAGTACCCATGAACCACCATGAATTTTCAAATTCCAACATAAATACGAATAAATAATGAAATCGAACCGCAAACCGATTATTCGTGTATCATGATGACCTGTCCGACTTCCAGTTTAAACATATTGAAAACATTGAGGTTCGGAGTCATACGCTGCATGAACCATCATGACTTGTATGCAATTTTTAAGAGTGAAGTGTAACCATCTTCCATTCACAAAGGGAAGATGGTCATGTCTGCTTAAAGTGATGATTCGTGTGGCGTTTGGTGGAGTATGCTTTGGCCTAATAGGCTTCACACTCTTTTCGAACCCCATAGGCAAGTAACCAGGTCCCACGGTTGATTGGGATTTATGCGTATTGTTTGTCTTTAAGCTTTAAAAACTTTGGTGACCAGGTTCAGAAAACAAGTATGTCCCCTTTCTAGTTATACATACCCGCCACATAAAACCATCTTTAAGGAGGTGAAAATTCGAAAAACCAAATATGAGGTTTGAAAAATTTTGAAATAAAAATCAAAATATAGTTTTAGGCATGAGCTTTGGACTTTTGTGTGATGCTCGTGTACATGAGGCAAAATATAAAAATAATACTATAAATTAACATGCGCTTGAACATGTAAGGTACCACACATAAAGCATGCATTTTGGGACCCTAAGAAAAAAAAAACTATAACTAAACAAGGGTGTTACGTCTAACGGCCTATCAAGTTACGAATCTGATACCAATCTGTCACACCTCGACCGACGATGGAATTTACGTCAGGGCGTAACATATATATTGCTCAACACACATTTGACAGCTATTAAAATGACAATATTATCATTATCATATTAAATCTCAAATACACGAATTCGAAATGAAAATAAATTCATAACAAGACAAACTAACGATTAAATCACTTTATTTAGGTAACCAAAAGGCAATCTATTGTATTCGGTCTTAATAAATCTCATCAACCATTCATACCTGTAGCCTATATGCAAAATACAGGTCAACTTAAAATAATTGGTGAATTTACCACATGTCGTTATAATATAATATTAGGCGAAATCATACAATTCCATGAACGTGCATATTAAACAAGAAAGTAATCAAATGTGTAAAAATATTGATGAGGCCTTTTTCTATTTGACATAAAGTCTAAATAGTAAGGGAAGCGTATGGTCATACTTATCGAGGCTACTGAGGTTATGAGGAAATAATAAATAATAACAAAATCAATCAATGTGGCATAGTTCATATAAGCAAGTAATAATATACAAGTCCATGATACGGATTGTAGTTTGAGACAATGAGGCTAAATATACTAAGTGTTTTGCTAGGATATATATGCTACCCCTAAAATATTTAAAAGAGTAAAAAGGGGTTGTGAGAAACTAACTTGATAAATAAGAGAGAGCGAGTAAATAATAGAAGACATCTTTAAGTGAGTGAACCGACAAAGTTTGGTGCAGCTAGCGACCTTAGATAAACAATAACTGGGATAAAAAATGAGGTTGAGGAAAAATGGGAAAAAGGTGGCCGACATGTTCGGTTTATAATTCTCAAATGGAAAGTTTGTTATATTTATTCTATTCATATAAGATAAAATAAAAAGGTTTTTTGTTTGATTTTTAGTCAATTTATTTTAGTTTTAGGAAAAATATAGGTTATAATATTTATTAGTTAATTTTAATGTGTTTGGTTCGTTTGCAAAGCGAATATTATTTAAGACAACAAGTTTAACGAGTGGTTCATTTTTTGGTTGGACATGAACTTGGTTTGAGTCGGGTTTATGTCTAACATGTTTGAAATGTAAAACCTTTTATACCGAACATTAGACGAGCCGATTAACAAGAATAATACATCATCATGAATGCCAATTGTTTTAACATCATGATTGTGATCAAACTGTGTTAATAAATAGAAACCAATTATTACCCGAGGATTGATACACAAAAGAAAGAAGAACAAGTTCAGATTTGACTTTTGAAGTCAAACTAGAGTCTTGAGAGCAATAAACAAGCTTGGAGAAATTTGGGTGTAAATTGAGTGATGAAAAAGGTTTGTCAGAGCAGCGGGACTCTTTATATAGCCATAATATCGTTAATTAGTAGGAAAAACTAATTAAGTAGAGGAGTTAGTTAATGGGCGAAAACTAAGGCATAGAATTTGGGAATTTGAATTCTAAACATGTTATAATGAACTGGAGGAGAATACAAACTTGGAATGAGTCTAGATAAATTTTAACAACATTCAATTGGTTTAAAATATCATAACATCAGTCGATCATGGATCAAGTTGTGCGTTAAGTGCGTTCACTAATCTACACATGCGTCGCGTATCGCAGCGCAGTTGGAGCATGGTCGTCGCGATATGCGACGACCATGGTTTCTTATGAAGACGGAGCTCTGTCGCGTATCACGGCGGACCTTGGATAGATCCGTCGCGTAGCACGACGGGTTGGAAGATAATGAAATTTCAAGAATTGGCAAGAATGGTCTTTGAACTTTGTTTAAGCGAGATTTAAGGCATAAAGTAGCATTGGATTTGTATTAAAACGTTGAGGTTGAGTTATGAGGCTAATACCATAAAATAAATAAATAATACAAATAAATGCTCAATAAATGCAAGATTTTATTAATATATGCGGATTTGATTAAAAACGGTTCGGCTAAACAAATGCAAATACAAATCAAATTTGACGAATGTCACATGACTGCTTTAGGTGTAGGAATTTTATATGAAACTGAATGTATCTTTGTTATGTATCTAGAATTGGATTGAAGTATGATTATTTTGATTAATCTATCTTTATGTGTGTTGATTAATTAAGAAGTTGTTTATTTGGGATTAGGGTTTATCATCAATCAAGTGTTTGTGTTCATCAACATTTAGGATTAAGTTCTTAAAGTCATTGAACTGTTACATGTGATCATTGATTTACTTGAAACCTTATATTAACAAACTGGTAATTAGGTAGACCACGTTCAGTTGTGTTCATTAATCGAATTAGGTTATGAGAATCAGCATAATGAAACTACTGTGTCTAGTAATTACTTATTAATCTTAATTAACTAATCATGTGTATGTGATTATCTAATTGATAAGAGATATAGTTGTTTAGTTGATTGCATAACCCAACCTTGAAGTGTAGGCCCATTTCTAATAAGTGTCAATCTTTAAACTGCTTGACATCGATTGTCCAACTTTAATTAAAGAGCTTGACTAGAATTTTTCATTGGTTCCCCTCGGAGACGACCTTACTTATCTATACTAGTTATTGGTACTTAAGATTCATAAATACTTGGAACATGACATTTATATCAGGCATACTAAAAAAGACGGTCAAATTTAATGTTGATTAACATCATGGATTAATTTGCCACACTTTGCAGACGTTAGGGTATCGGATGCCAAAAATCGATGGCAAAGGTTGCAACCAACAAAATCCTGTTGACTATAGGTGCAAACTGCAATTAACTCTTTAGTTTTTTACCTAGAGGGAAAATTTGGAGGCAATTATGTGTTAATCGCCTTATGTTACTGGTGCCTTGTTTTTATTAATCCCATGTATCATCTTTTGGTCGCTGCCGGTCACAAGTAATGAATTGACTGATAACGATCCCACCTTTTATCGTATTTGTTTCCAACATCTGCGACAAATTGAATTCTAGCACTGTAAGTTGCAGATGGCCAGAAAAAAATTTCTAGCTGAAAAACTCAACATTTTCGTCACAAACATCTTTGCAACCTTAGATCGAACATTTAGGAATCTTTTTCAATTAAATGATCCAATTATTGAGGTCGTCGGAACTCTAGAACCATTGCAAAAAATCAGTTGGTGGTGCTCAAGTGGTGAAAACTGGTTGGTGGTGGTCATGGTGTTTAGGTTGAGTTTTTTGATAAAAATGATAGTTGAGATTAATAAAACCAGTACACCTATTTTACTTGCAATTGATTTTGATTAATATCAAACGTGCTATGAATTTTAAACCAAGTATGGATTTATCTAATTATATAAGTTGTTTTTAATAGCGTTTTTTTTGAGTCCACATGTGATGGGACCTCAACTATTCCAAGTTATTTTGTGCTTTAGGTCATGCCTACAAAACCCTCTATAGGGAAACGGGTTCAAACCCCATTAACTTAACTGAGCTATCCATAATGGTTAAATATTTAGCTAAGACCGTTCTCATTTGTAAATACCATGCTTATTTGCAATGACCATTCCACTTGCAAAGACCACTAGCATTTAGAATGACCATTTCCGTTTGCAAAGAGCATTTCATTTTGCAAAGACCATTCCCATTTGCAAACACCATTCCCATTTGTAAATGAGCATTCCCATTTTTTATGATCCGAACCTTACTTTCTTAACACGAACTAGTCCAAATAGCTCATTTATTATAAAGTTTTAGACTTTAACAAGCGTTCTATCCCGATCTAGTAGCGTACTAATTTTCATGTAAACCGATTTTATTTATCCATCCTCTTTACAAACCACTTGAGTCTTTTTAACTTGAGCCGACCCAACTAACCCATTTATTATCAAGTTCGTTACATCACCATTAATCATGACCCAATCTATCATTCTACCGACTTTCATATCAACCCGAACACTAAAATTGAACATTTTTAACGAAACATACCTTTAATGAGTGAGATCAGAATCAACAAGATATCACTTGATGATATGGATTTTATGTTTCTTCTTAGTCTTGGTTTACACTTTAGTTTTATGATTTGGAATCTTAAAGATGCTCTAAAAACGAAACTTGAATTTTGTTGGAGCTTAGGTGTGTTTGGAAGGTGAAATATGGAGAAGTGAGATTTTAGGGTTTAAGGACCCTATTTATACCCTCAAGCCCACACCCAAGCCCATACTTTTAAAGTCCATTACTAAAATTATTAGCTAAGTCCTTAATTAAATAGTAATTAACCTTTGCTTAATTACAAGTCTACTGGCCCACAAAAGGTTTCGTCCTCGAAACCTGATGTTACAAATAAACCATTCCTTCAAAAACCTTTCCTTCTTAAAACCTAATAATATTCTCTCATTGCGATACACCAGGTATCATACTGATTTTTGACTCTTGCTTCAACTAGTCATTCAAGATCTCTCATTTTATAAAGGAGTACCTTCACTTCTATGACTTATATTTGCTTGAACGATGATTGTGATTTGTAACTGTATAAAAGGAATCTTAATCCGAGTGTTCATTGTAGTCCTCATTACTGCTTAATCGTGCCCTCATCATGTTGTTTCTTTAGGAAATTCCTCAGGGAATACCTTTAAAATTTAGAAAATTCGAGAGTCCTTTCTTCGTTGTGTCTAAGCTTTCGCGTTGATTCCATACGCCTTCAGAGAATCGTACCTTTGTTGTCTATAACTTTCTTGTTTTGGTTATGACGATGATCCTCCTAGCCATCGAAACCCACTCTTGTACTATCAACTCCTGCGTCAAGGTGAGTCCACACCTTTTGTTGCATCCTCAACCTTATACTTAACTAGTAACTTTTCTTCACTAACTACTACAAACTTTACTACTAAAACAACGATTCTTACCAATAGAATCTCATAACTAAACTCTCGGATTTTCGCCTACTAACCTTACCGGTTCCGGCGATTTGGGCATAGTCGCCCTTATTCCTAGATTATAGGTAAAGGAATAACATTCACATTATAATAAAGAAACCATAACTCAATCAAACATATATAAATTCTAGTATGCATAAAGTTAAAAACATACAACCCAAAAGTTAAAACATAACATAAGAAACCTTAACTCTCGTCCTTGACCTCACTTTATCCATCCTGTATCTTACAACATAACTTTGCCACGTGTCCATTCCCAACACGTCGGTAACACTTGAGGAACCTTGATTGGATCTAGATCATTGATTACAACGTGATGTTCATGAGGCTATTATGATTAATACGAAGCTTAGTGTGTGTTTGTGTGTGTAGTCTGAGAGAAATTCAGCAGAGTACCAGTGCACAAACAATATCAAAATAACTTCATTACTTTACTGATAATGATAAGAGATATATACAGGGGATGACACATTTGTTAAGATAAACTTAACGAATGTGTCATTCATATTTTACATTAACTAACGAATTACCCCACATTCGTTAAACAAGGTAAGCGAATGTGGCTTACATTATCACGAATGTGACTCATTCGTTACGGGGTAACGAATGGCCTTACAATGGAGCGAATGAGGTTATTTACCAAAATACCCCTTACATTAATAAAGAATATAATAATAATAATATAATAAAGACCGAGACGCACATGTCGTTATCAACAAACCCCCCTCGTCTCGAGCTCTTTATTCTTCACTTCTGGAAAATCTTTGTCTTCTAGTCGGTGCAACTGTGAATCTTGAATGCATAACAAATGTGAACAACATGTTGAAATTGCATTGCAAGATCATAGTCGTTTACGTTGGTGAATCGGATCTAATTATGAAATAACGCATTTTTATCATATTCCGATAAGTTAACAAGCCACATCGGATCGATAACTCATATGATACTCGTATTTGACCCGGTACCCAATACAATAACCGCTTCACCAGTCAGATTATCATAGTACCATCGGTTGAACGTGGTGAAAAGACTCTGAGGGAATATCTTCATTGGTGCCCTCTTCATCGTCTTTGGTGGCTTGACTTGCAAGATCATCTTCCTCCAGCCGGTACGAGTATCAATCTCGTCGATATACTTGTGAGTTAACACCTGCGGCTTGAAGAATTTGAAACCGTATCTGGTTTCATGTTGGAGATGATCATAGAACCACGAAGCCCATTGGTCTTTGCCCCAATTAACAAACGGTCGGTTGGTTAACGTTCTCACATCCCATCTTGGCATAATCAGAATATCATGAATACGTTTAAAGTAATAAATACCATGCTCCCACTTGACGATATATACTTTAAGCTCAGCATCGTATTGCCACGCGACCAAGTCACCCTTCACATCTTTCGAACTCTTGCACTTCTTCATTTGGTATGCCGATGCTCGGACCTTCGGTTGTCTGACTTCCTCCTGTTCATTGTATTGGAAGGTCTCGATCATCTTGTTCATTCGCTTGACATCGTGCCCAAACATACCGTCCAAAACACGTTTCCTCTTCTTCCCTTTTGCTGATATGTGACTTGTCTCAGCTTCTTTGTTCTATCTATCCCTTTATTCACTTAAACGCTGTTCTGCTGCTTCAAAATGTTCAGTGGTGAAAAACAGAATACCTGAGTCATTTTTATTCTCAGCATACATACTTCTTCAACCTCAACCTCCTCATACGCACTCACATTCCCACGTGAAATGCCTGGATTAGTACTTTCTTCAAAATTAATCTCCACCTCAATAGATTTTCCCATTTCCTCTACCTCATCCTCGTTTAGATCCACAAGCAGAGCAATTTGTTCTTAAGTAATTGAATGATCAACAAATTCACCCTTTTCGATCTCATCAGTATTAACCATGCTGTACACGATCCCGTCCATTCCCACATATACATTCATATTAGCCGGAATGACATCGATCGGCTTTGCTCGCGTATAGTCTTTGTACGGAACAATCTGCATGTTATTACCCTCACTACCTCCACCAATACTCAACCCAGCCTGATTACCCACCGATGGTGTATTGCTACCGCCCGGTTGCTGGTCACCTACGCCACCCACATCCGAATCTTCATCATCATTCCTCAACTTCTTCATTTCGTCTTCTTTGCATGTCAGTTGAAGAATGATCTCGTCTTGTTTGTCCAATCTCTCCCTCTAAGCAGCAAGCAGGGCCTTTAATTCTTGGTTTTCTTTTTGAATGAACTGCATATGTCGGAATAAAATCCGCTGCTCTGCCCGCATCTGCTCTTGAAATAAGCGATCTGATTGAATCTGAGTTTGTTGCAGATGAATGAGATTTAGCAAGTTGAACAACTGGGTATTAGGAGACAAGTTGTAGAATTCGGATGGACTAGTTGCATAGGACCCATGAGGACGATTGAATGCCATGAATGAGTGTTGAGGTCTTGGCAACATAGTCGGACTGACTGGTATAAAAGGAGTAGTCGGTCGAGGACTTGGCATACGAGCCAACACAGTCTGTAATACATCTCCAAAGTACGGATCCGACATTGCAGTAGTCATGAAAGTTATAGTCGGAGGTACTGGAGACACTGGCATCTGTACTGGAGTAGGAGATCTTGTAACAACTGGAGATCTCGGAATCATCGGCGGAGTTGGAGAAACAGGAATAGATGCTGGAATAGAAACAGGTGTAGACGGTCTTGCAGATGCAAATGGTTCACTTGGAATCTCGATTCCCAAGCCCCGTCTCACCCTCTGTTTCTTCGGTTTCTCACATTTCTCAACCATCGGCTCCTTACCCTTCCTCTTACGCTTCTAAGCATAAGTTAATTCAGCACTCGGTCCCTGGCCACCATCACCACCCTCACGCTCTAAATCTGAATCATCATGTGCCCAATGATCGTAAGCCGGCGCTTCATATTTTATATTGGCAAGATGGCCAATCAGAAGCTTGTACCTCGGCCGATCTTGAATACTTTGACCTCTGTAGGATCGTAACCACCTCATTGTCTCAGCATTCATGTGTTCCAACTTCATCAGATCCTCCAGATCAGTTGGATATTTAAATAAAGTGGGCTGGAGATCGTCAATGATAAGTTGAAGGAATCTCGAATACATCAAAAACTTATGTCGACTCGTGAGATTCTCCTTTAGGTGATAAAAAACCAGTTCAGAGAAATTGAACGGTTTGTTGAGCACAAGAACAACAAATGCAGATTACAGCATAACACGGCATTCGTCATAACCACCCTTTCTTCCACACAGACAATGAATCAACACATGCATCAAGTACTTGTACTATTCGCACAAGTTCGCCTTACAATGTATTGACTTATCCAAATCTCCCTTATACCAAATCCTCCTAAACAAACCACGGATCAACCCCTTATCGAACTCACACCGATCATCTATCGTATCCCGAAATCCAAAAACATCACGAATCACACCGACATCTACAACCACTCGCTTTTCTTGAATCGTCACTTCAATCTGATTCTCTTTCTTGTTGAATCTAGCGGTATCCCAAAAGGCACGAATGATACACTGGTAGACCAAAGTCTGTGTGGAGATTGCCTTGTAAATTCTGGATCGGAATAGAAAGATGATAATTCCTCCAAAAATCGGTGCATCTTCAAAGTTATCGTGTAAAAATGCACAATTCTTATGCTTTTTATCCCACGATAATAACACTGGAACTTCCTCGGGTTCAACAACTTGTTCTGGAGCGTAGACCTCAGGTTGTTGTTTAGGAAAAAACTTCGGTTGTTGCTCAGGAATAAGATTAGGAACGATCACGTCTGCCATACTGTTAAGAGGAATAAAATATTAGTAAAATATTCAAAAATATCCTATTGTTTAATGAATGACCTCTTCATTCGTTATTATACACTTAAGCGAATGACCTCATTCGTATAAGTCTATGTTTAACGAATCAGTCATATTCATTAGCCTATTCGTTACTTTATCGCATATTCGTTATATTTTAATGAATCGATCATTTCATTTGTTACAATCAACGAAAGAGATAACGAATAACACCATTCGCTATCTTAGCGAATGATCCGTAACGAATCGGATTTATATCCAATTTGACTATCAAAAGTCAAATTACAAGGAACTTTGACAATACTAAGTCAATGACGAAGAACTTCGTCTATTATTCAGTTGATTTTCATTAATATTTTCGATTAAACTCAATCAACTCACTCAGAAATCCATTTAATACATTAAACGTTGATCATACATCACTAATTTCATCAAAACCTATAGCATTTGATTAGTTAACGGGTGTTTTCCTATCAGTTTAAATAATCAACCAATTAAACCCTAGAACACATGTGATATATCATCCTTTTTGCACCATCTTGATCGCCTTTACCTGTAAAATCACAATTTGTTAATCAATTGATCTAAAACGAATGTAGGATAATCTAAAGAAATTTTGGCAGAGTTTCTTTTAGGAAGACGATGTAATAGTATTAGGTCGAATGAAAGGTTCATTCGTCTTCATCGGGATTATAAACCCTTCAATTATTTCACACGAATCAAGGATATTCGTTAAGTTTGAAATAACAAATGTCCTCATTCGTTAAGTTAACAACCTTATTCGTTATTGATTTAACGAATCAGATAATCATTCGTTAAAGATTTAACAAATGATACTTAATCATTCCATTCGTTAAACTAGTATATGAATGTCTTCCATTCGTTAGCTCAACGGAACCGAATGCGACTTTCATAACAAATGTGTTCATTCCTTATGAACAAATAACGAATGGCTTGTCATTCGTTAATACAAAGTTAACGAATCACCGGTATCATTAACGAATGAGACAGAATCTCATTAATAATTTAAATAATCATTTAAAAACCAACTAGGATTTTTAAAAATGAATTAAATAAGCCATTAAAAACCAATTAGGGTTTTCAATTGAATACATTAAAAACCCGATCAATGGAGGATCAGTAATGTTTAATTTAAACGGATTTTTTTTTACTTTAAAATACATTAAGCACGATTATCTTAAATTTGGGTGTAAAATCTTTCTTTTTGTTTTTAATAATATTCGCCAACTCGATAAATCGAAAAATAAAGCTGAAAAAGTAAAATCTTTTTGAATTTAAAAAATTTTTCAAACCAAAATAAAATGCTATAAATCTAAAGCAATAAACATTAATATATATTAATGTAGTATATATTTTTGTGAGTTCGAACAAGGAATCATATTGATAAAGAAATCTCTAAGTAGCACTTAAATTTCGGTATTATTATATACGTAACCCAGCGATGATTGTTGATATAGTTATCCTCTTAAACTATGAATAGACTTTTCGGAAACCTTACGATATTCTTTAGGTTTATTTAGGCACGAATTTTATCTGGACCCCACTTATCCAATATAATATTTCTATCTCTTATACGGTGAGTTTTCACATGTATGTTTTTCATTTGACTTTAAACTTTCGATTAACTGTGACTCATGCAAAAATAATAAATTGAAAATAAAGAAAAACGTTAAAATTTTCCTTTAAGATCGGTATTACTATACACAGATAAGGTTTCATTTTAATAAAATAAAACGATAAAAATAAGTAGAATTTGTATAAAATCTTAACTTCCAATTCGGATAATACCATATTAGCGCGCGGAGAAAGTCCATGATTTCATACGAAACATCAAAAAAATAAAGCAGAATATCCAAATCTTTACCATCAAGTCAGATAATCTTATCGTGCAGGAAACGATCCAAGATTTAAATAAAAATAAAGAAAAAATAAAATTGAATTTCTTTGCAAAATTAGAGAAAACAAAGCAGAATTTTCATGTAAATCATGAAAACATGCACACACAGTAATCTTTTTAACTTTTTGACTTTTGTTAAATCAGATATAGTATCACACGTCAAGGTGTTATTCCACTAAATTCGGCGTTCGTGATATTTATATCTTATCAGTTCCTATATAGTCTGTCAAGCCTATCAATGCATATCATATTGTTGACCTTACGCATTTTTTAATCTAATTTATTCATGTACTAGATCAATGTCGTCAAAAACTCATATTGAGAAGCATTTTTCAATGTTTTTGAATTTTTCAATATTTGAATGTTTTTTGGAGTTTTTAATTTTCTGTACAAACAAAAACACAATATTTTTGGATTTTTTTATATTTTTCTCCCCCTAAATACTATAAATAGAAAATAACAAGAAAAGTGAAAATAAATTGATTCAACTGAGCTTTTGAATATCAGTTAACGTTTTTAAACCATTTATACCAAGTAAGTAATGAAAACGCGTTTTATCGAGAGCCTTGGTATAAAGGTTTGCCTTTTGAAAATCTGTGTGAATTTTTTCAATATCTATTAGTTTCTTTTCAAAACAATCACGTTTGAAGTGATAACGAATTTAAATATGTTTTGTTTTGGAATGTTGAACAGGATTTTTGGTTATTGAACTAGTGGCCGAATTGTCAATAAAAAATATGAGTAGTAAGAAACTTCAAACCCTAATCCCGTAGATGCTGTTGGATTTATAGAACCTGTCAACAGCAACTCGAGGCCGCCACGTACTCCGCTTTGGCTGTTGAAGTTGAGACCATTGTCTGCTTCTTACACTGCTAGGAAACAAGCTGGTTTCAGCTGGCTTCCTAAGAATTGACAACCCGCTGTTGTAGACTTGAAGTTGATCTTGCATCCTCCGTAATCCGAGTCGATATAAGCCGTCAGATCAAACTTATCGTCCTTGGGATACCACAACCTGATGTCGGGATTTCCCCTCAGATAATGTAAGATACGCTTAATTGCCGCCAGATGAGTCACTCGGGGACTCAATTGATACTAAGCACATAAACAAACAACAAACATAATATTAGGATGTGATGAAGCCGAATACATAAGTGAACCAATCATGGCTTGATACAGGGTCGGATCAACGGTATCCTCCAATTCATCCGATGACAAGTTGTGACCCACAGGAAGAGGTGTTCAAGGGATTTTTTCGGCAGATATCTTGAATCGGCTCAAGACATCATTCACGTATTTTGTCTGATGGATAAAGATCCCGGAATCAAACTGGTGAACTTGCAGTCCCAAAAAGAAGCTCATCTCCCCTATCGAACTCATCTCGAGTTTTGTCTGCATCGTTGTCTCGAAATCTTTGCACAAGCTGTCGTTTGTCGAACCAAAAATGATATCGTCCACATAAATTTGGACGAGGAGCAGATCGTCACCAACATTCTTGTAAAATAAAGTACAATCCACAGTTCCCCTTTTGAAATCACTATCGATCAAATGGTCAGCCAACATGCTGTACCAAGCTCTCGGAACCTGGTGTAAACCTTAAAGAGCCTTGTTCAAACGGTAAACATGCTTAGGATAGTCTGGATCTTCAAAAACAAGAGGCTGCTTCACGTAAACTTCTTCGTGTATTTCCCCATTCAAGAATGCCGATTTAACATGCAGTTGATAAACTTTGAAGTTTTGTAGGTTGCGTAGGCTAGAAATATATGTATCGCTTCCATTCGTGTTACTAGAATGTACACTTCTGTGTAGTCAATGCCTTCTTGTTGATTATATCCCAGTACGACCAATCGTGCCTTTTTTCTCACGATAACCCCACGGTCGTCTTTCTTGCACTTATAAACCCACTTTGTAAGACCCCGAATCCTGGGAATCCTACAGTTTGTATTTATATCCAAAATTTCACAAACATTTAAAACCAAGAAAAATTCGTTTTACTTAAAACCAGTTCAGAGTAAATAATGGCGGAATAATAAATGTCAAGATTCCCAAAACCAGGAAAAATACTAAACCATAAGCAGCGGAAAAATGTTAAGTATTAAAAAAAAATTCCCAAAACCAATTATAAACGAAACGTCTATTTTTAATTAGGAGTTCTCATCTAGAAAGGCCTTCAACTATCCGAGTAGCCCCTAGCACGTCCAAGCGATAGTCCTTAGTGTCAACCTGAAAATCAAACTAACATACACACGAAGTCAGCTTGAGCTGACTGAGTTCAAGTTTTAATAAACGACATATCTATATATCATTCCAAAATTTTAAGTATAATGCGGATATGAACAAATAGGCAACTGGATAAATGATAAGTAGCCATATATATATATATATATATATATATATATATATATATATATATATATCCAAACAATATAATCACGGTCGAACACGCGTACCACTTAAGCACGTGATACGGGATTTTAGGGACCCGTTATGATGATTATGCCACACGAGCCGCCCCCCCTTACAGGCTTTCCAGGACCCACCACAGGATTTTAAAACCTGAGTAGTATAGTTTGGCACGGCCAAAATCATCATGCACGCAAAATTCAATATGATGGTGATCATGCCACACGAGCCTCCCCTCTCACGGGCTTTCTAAGGCCCGCCACAGGATTTTAGAACGTGAGTAGTATAGTTTGGCTCGGCCAAAATCACCATGCACACAAATACCCTAATACAATGATAATTATGCAACACGAGCCTCCCCCGTACGAGCTTTTCAAGGCCCGCCACAAGATTTAAGAACCTGAGTAGTATAGTTTGGCCCGGCCAAAACCATCATTGTACCGTATACCCACACACAGTAGGCACACGCAACTAATTCTTAGTCACTAAGAACAAATTTAATATTAACAATCTGTAACGTCCGTAAATTTCCGATAAAAGATTTAGCCTTGTAGTGTTACGTACACCTTCGGGCTTGACCCGGCTTTCTTCCGAGAGCTCCTATCCACCCCGTAAGCGTATCTTGCTTAACCTTTTCGTGCAAGTTCAACTCTTAATAAAGTGGAAGGGCCAGAATGTAACATTTGATATTATAACAAAAAAATCAAAACCCTAGCCCCTAGCACCCCCGATTTTTCTTTTTTGCAGCTGCGTTTAGGCCGTAAAACTCCAATTCCAGGTTAGTCCCATGTCCCCTCTAGTCTTTTACACCTTAAACCATCCTTATACATCGCGTATTGATCGTTAAACGGATCGTTGTAGACTTGTGTGGTGGCTGTCCAATTGAGGAATTCTGGGGCTGTTTTGATTAGGGTTTTTGCACCAAAATCTTACTAGGTATGCCATTTACATCATATTAAAATTTCGTGGTCATTGGAGGTGTTTAGGTCGGTCAATCGATTTTAGTTCGAAAACTAGGGTTTATCGGGTGTAGAATTGCAAATGGTTGAGTTTGATGCGTTAATTGATCGAGTGACCGACCGAATCTGTTTGTGCAGCCCTAGGGGGGTTTAAGGGCTGTGGAAAAATTATTTTTTTTATGCTCGGGGCTGTTGTGGTTAGTGTTTTGTCAATCGAGTCGGCGGTGCGCGAATTTTTGTTTAAACGTTAAAGTAAGAGTTGTAAAAAGGAACCATCAACCCTATCAACTCGGATGATATAATCTTGATGAATGAAAAGATTTAAAATGGAATTTGGTCCATTCGGGGATGATTCGTTAATAAAAGGTTTTAAGGTTTATTACACGTGCATTCGACCCGATTTGATTGTCCTTGGGCCTTGTTTGCCCAAGGCCCAAGTTGTTGGGCCTTGGGCCAAGTGGTTGGGCCTTGGGCCAAATTGTTGGGCCTTGGGCCAAGTGTTGGGCCTTGGGCTAAATGGTTGGGCCTTGGGCCAAATGGTTGGGCCTTAGGCCAAGTTTTGGGCCTCGGGCCAAGTATTGGGCCTTGGGCCAAGTTGTTGGGCCTTGGGCCAAATTGTTGGGCTGGAACGGCCCATTAGGCAAGAGTGTTCTTACGGTCTAGTCTAGTAACGTGTTGTGTATAATTTACAGGCCCTTGCTTGTGATCGTTCACTTAGGAATTTCCAAGCTCGTTGCAGGTGTTCGATTGATTTCAGGTGAGTTCATGATGCCCTTTTTAATCTTTTTACGTTTTGGGCTAGCATACACATTCTATTACAAATTTTACCCGATTTTAATCGCTTAAACTATTGGATGGTATTACATAGTCTTATTCGTGATAGAGCATCTTGAAAGCTATGTTTGAATTATTTCTATGCCTTATGATATTTTAAACTCGTTTATAGTCTTATATTCCTTAAGGTTACATATATTATTCATGGTCTAGGCTCGAGGGTACTATTAGGCCTAGTATTAATTTCTAGATTATCCATTATTTATGGATTGAATGTGATGATATGGTTTGGTTGAAT
This sequence comes from Bidens hawaiensis, assembly GCF_021521415.1. Lineage (NCBI taxonomy): Eukaryota > Viridiplantae > Streptophyta > Magnoliopsida > Asterales > Asteraceae > Bidens > Bidens hawaiensis. The sequence goes on from NW_027494981.1 coordinate 170,732, forward strand.
GTTTGAATTAGATGTTTGTATGTGTGTAAGTGAATGTGTATGTGATGGTAAACTGTGACCGGGTCAAATATATTACTCGGGGAGGACCCGAGGTGAGGAGGCCCGTGTTGCATGTTTATGACGCGGCTGGGTCAAATATATTACTCGGGGAGGACCCGGGGTGAGGAGGCCCGCCGTTCTATAAACCGTGGTCGGGTCAAATATATTTCTTGGGGAAGACCCGGCGTGAGGAGGCCCGTATCACGTGTTTGGATGTTAAACCGCGATCGAGTCAAATATATTACTTGGGGATGACCCGGGGTGAGGAGGCTCGTGTTGCGCGATTTTGTTTTATTAAACTCTGACCGAGTCAAATATATTACTTGGGGATGACCCGGGGTGAGGAGGCTCGAGTTGCATGATTTTAACGGTTTTGTTAAACCGTGGCCGGGTCAAATATATTACTCGGGGAGACCCGGGGTTAGGAGGCCCGTGCTGTGTGAAACGATGTTAATATTTTATTCAATTATGATTTGGTTAAGAAATGCTATCTATGATTTTATGGACTCATGATTTTCCCCTACATTCCATACTCATGGAATTTAAATTTTTATGAATGTCGTTTATGAAAACTTGAACTCACTCAGCTCAAGCTGACTTTGTGTGTATGTTAGATTGACTTTCAGGTTAAGAAGTGGATGCTACCGCTTGGACGTGCTGGATGCTACTCGGGAGGTTAAAGGCATTTCTGGTCGAGGAATTCAAATAAAACAAATATTTTATTTACATTTGATTTTGGACACTTGTACCCGTGTTTGGGATTTTTAATACTTACGCTTTTCCGCTGTTATTTACTCTGAACTTGTTTTAAATAAAACGAATCGATTGGTTTTAAATTTTTGTGAAATTGTGGGTGTGATTACCAACTGTGGGGTTCCCGGGGTTCGGGGCCTTACTCAATCATAAGCCATACGATAACATATGAATATACACATATATCATTATAAGTCCGTCCGAAATACGAACTAATATAAGCAGGTCCACATGTATTCAATTAATACCAGGAGTATTGACATCCTCGAGCCTAGACCATAAGTAATATATATAACCTTAAGGAATTTAAGACAAGTCTAAAATATCCTAAGGCTTAGATTATAATTATTGTATAATTTTTAGAAATATATAATTATAAACGAATCTAGTGATATACTCTGGCATAGGATATCAATAATATATAGTTCTTCAGGAATATATAAAATGATAAACGAGTCTAATAATGCCCTTAAGCATGGACTATCAAATAATGTAAACCTCAGCCAATCGATCAACCAAACAACATCACCACATGTAAACTATAGATAATGAGTAGTCTGGGAACTATTACAAGGCCCAATAATAATCTCAAGCCTAGACTAAAGGTAATATATATAAGTTTCGGGATTATAAGATTATAAACGGGTTTAAAAATATCCTACGGCATGGATATAATCCAAACATAATTCTAGAAATATACAAATACAATTGAAACTACACAATATCGTCCAGAACGTTTAAACAGATAAAATCGTACTTAGGTATGTATGCTAGCCCAAAACATAAAAACAGTTAAAAAGGTGCATCATGAACTCACCTGACACGAGGCACACAATCAACAAGGAGCTAGAGAATCTCTAATCAAATCCATAATTCACAACCTGTCGGATTGCACACAAATATTACTAACTAAACTGTACTGACTCGTTTATCCTACGAGGCGTTCTAACATGACTTGGTTCACCTAAAGCCTCGACCTTACCAACTTCATTTATATCAGCCCCCCGGGGCCTTGTATTAACAATCTAGACAACCGAACACTAGTTTTCAATCAATCACTAATTGACCAATCAAAAGAAAACCATAGCTCACGATATTAAAGTATGTTACACTAGACATACCTAGGAAGATGAAGGAGCAAAACCTCACTTCAAATAGCCCCGACAAGAACACAATTAGATAGTCACCGGTTAAGTCTAAAACACACTTATCAATCAATAACGAGTATAACATGCAGATTTTAGCATGCGAAGATGCATTTTATTACATAGGAAAACTATAGAAATAAATTATGACTATTTACCAGAGTTGCATAAATGTCTTAGGTGTTTAAAAATATTTTTATTAGATTTTTCCAATTCACACAAAAATCATAGAAATTTCTCCAACATAGAAATGTACGTGCAGCTATTTCAGTACGCAGCAAAGTGTTTTATTTGTTTAAAAATCATTAACAAACCAAATTAAACGATTCCAATTGGGTTGTAATCTTAACTAAAAATATGAATTTTCAGAAATGGAATCAACCAATTTGGACTTGTCAAAAAAGAGTTATCATGTCGGGAAGACTGACCAGAATCCGTCACCCCGCATCAGCCTTGACACACGTTTTTATAAAATCATAAAAACCATTCAAATCTCGTCCAAAAATTACAAATTATACCTTTTTGGAAACTAAACTCAAAGTAGAATTTCGTGGAATCAGGAATCGATCAAAAACAATCAATTTTCATCAAGTTACAGATCAAACAATAAACGAGTACGAATATGTCAGAAACTGTTTTAATCAAAACTCAAACCCTAACATGTTTATGATATCTTTAGGGTTCTAATTCATCAACTAACATCATAATCATTAAAATTACAGAAGTTTGGACATTTAGGATTTATCAAGAACTCATCAAAACATAAAATTGATACATAAAACTTACTATTTAGCGTTAGGAATCATAAGAATCAATCAAAGGCACCACCAATTGAAAGACCCAAGGTTGAATTGAAGATAACTAGGGTGTGTTGGTGGCTTGAAATTTGTGAGTGAGGGAGAGCAGCTGCATCGATGGTTTTGGGGGGAATTAGGGTTAGGATTTTTTTTATTTTAATATTGTTTTTAATTCATAATTACAATAATAGTCCTTGTTAAAACAAGTTTGGCTTTAAACGAACTTTTTAACAACAAACCGGGTTATAACAAACCATTGTGACTAAAAAAATCCAAGTTCGTAAAAATAAAGCCTCTTCGCTATCTTTGATAAAACTATTTTATAAAAGCCGAAAACGTGCAAAGCACACGCAATCGATCGCAATTTCATGAAACGAGCTATAAACTAAACACCTAATCATTTAGAATGAAATTTCACATAGATAATATTATAAATATATGATTGAGGTATTATTTCATATTTTCACCAACGTTCGGGTCAGACTTATGTGATTCGGTAATTCTCTAATTACCACAACGTGAATGTTTGTGCAATAACTGACACACTTAATTTACCCCAATTAAGTGAAATGCATGAATGAGTGTTTGTGATAACGGGGATTGTGTTAACGATGTTAACCATAAATTGTCGGGTGTCACAGGCTGCACCTGCTCCCACAGTTGTCAGCACAAAAAACAACTCCAGATTCGTTCGGTTTACGCGTTAGCAGTCGAACAACTCAAAACGCTATCAAACGAACTCCGTTTTGGGCAAATAATATATCCACGCATTTGTCTCGACAAGACCCATCAAACCCACCAGTTCCTGTCGCCGGAAATTGCCACTACCATCCCCAGAAAACTAAACAGTTGCCGGATTTTAATACTAAACAAAGAATTGATCAATGAACGAGAATAATAGGCGGATAAATGGACTTTTAAAACGTATTAAAAAGGCTCCTAAATTAGAAAGATGAAACCCCTACTTTTAAACAAACTTTTATAAAATATCGAGCCGGTTAACGAAATTTCCAGGCATTACACACTTAGTCGGTCTAGCCCTTTTAACTCGGTCGGGTTTGTCAATAAGATCCCATACACCCAGTCGTATAAACTGCTGCAGCTCCTCCTAAATAGCCTCAGCCCAAGATAGTTCCTTGAGTGCCATTGTGACACTTGTCGGTTCTATTTGAGATAAGAAGCAAGTGTATTGTGCAATGTTTAGAATCCCCCGTTGAATGAAAATCCGCATATGCACATAAAATCGGATCATCTGAAGGAGATACTTTACAATAAACCATGTCATCGCATACATTAGCCAACTGGTGTCTCGTTCTAACACCGTCATTCACATAACCAATTATCTATTCATGCAGATGATTCGTGTGAATACTTAAAGAAGGATTCGCAGGTACAGATACATTAACACCAAGATTGGTGATATTTTCCTCAGCTGTATCTAAGGAGACAATCGACGATACATCTTCAACTAGACTCAGCTAATTTGTTTCTTGAGCATCATCTAACGGAACTGAAGACGAGTCGACAAAGTCAGGGTCATCAGAAGATTCAAAACCATCATTCGATGTTTCTGTTACATTAGGAATTTCATTCACATAGAAATTAGAAGAACTCAGAATCGGAAGACATTGTTCCTCCAAATATGATCACACCAATTATTCGGATATCTCATCAACTGCTAGTGTGAACGAATTAAATAATCCGTCATAATCGAACAACCAATCAGGACCCTTGCCGGCTGGAGGTGTAGTGTAGCTTTGACAATCTACATGATACTATTCCTCTATACAACCCGAAGAGAGATTGAAGATACGCTTCTTAGGAGAATTATAACCCAAAAGGTAATCTTTAAATGCCTTTTCATCAAATTTCCTAGGCATCTCTCTTCAACATCGTACATGGACACCCGAATGGTTCCAAATAATTTAGATTCGGCTTTCGGTTATTTAGAAGTTCACAGCTCGTTTTCTTGAACTGCTTTACCGTTAGGACGCGATTCAAAGTATAGAAAGAAGTATTCACAGCCTCGTTCCAGAATTGAACAGAAAGCTTAGAATTTGGTAGCATTGTCCTAGCTGCCTCTATCAACGTCTGATTCTTCCATTCAGACACACCATTCTGTTGAGCAACATACGGCGCACTGAATTCCCAATGTATTCCATGTTGAATACAAAAAAAATCTAACACATTGTTTTTAAATTCAGAACTGTTATCACTTTGAATTCGTCTCACTTTCAATTTATAAAGTGATTCGATCTTAGTGATAAGATTCTGAATTAAAACAGGTGTCTGATCTTTAGAACCCATAAATAATACCCACGAATACCTCGAGAATTCATCGGTTACTACCAAACAATATGAATCTCCTCCAATACTGGCACGATTCACTGGACCAAATAAATCCATGTGAAGTCGTTCCAGTGGCGTGATAATCGAATTGATCTATTTGCTCAGGTGTGACTTCTTCTTCTGTTTCCCCTTTTTGCACGCAATGCAGTGATCATTCAGCTTGAAATTCTTGAGGGTCACACCATCCACTAAATCATTTGCAATTAGATGATTTATTTTGCGAACGTGGATGTGTCCCATGCGTCGATGCCACAGAATTGTGTCTTGCTCCGTCGCCTTGGAGTCAAAACACATTTCAAAGGCTGAAACGTTTAAGTTAGTACTCATATCTAGGACATAAATATCATGGGATCCAGGAGATCGCATGACAACCAAATCTTCAGGAATCGTGTATCCTGGTTGCAGAATAAGGCATTCCTTGTCTATAAAAATAGCAGTGTATTTCTTGTCACATATCTGTGAAACATTCAACAGATTGTGATGTACGTTTACACAATAATTAACCCTCTCAAATGTAATTATCTCATTTGATACCTCTCCCTCTTTCGTAATCATTACACCATTATTACCCGCGAACGCAACATATCATCCCTGAATATCCTTAACATTGTTGAGAAGATTGAGGTTGCCGGTAATATGCCAAGAACATCCGCTATCTGATATCCATTTATCACCTGATATAGACTTGGATGAACTCTGCACAAAAAGTAAAATGATTAGTTCAAAAAGGCAGCCCAAGCCTATGTCTTAGGCTCTCCTTTTGATATTTTCGGAGATAAGTTTAATTTAATACTTGCGTTTGGCACTTGAGAGTATGTAACGAGTTTCTTATTTTTCTTCTTTAAGTATCCGTCACGAATTACTCCTGAGTCCGTGTTTTTACAAATAGGTTGAGAAAAGTCAACACATTTGTTTAATACATTAGGAACATCAACCCGAACCACTTTCCTCGGGTTGACGTTCAAATACATTATAAACTACTCATTAATTTGAGATTTTTCACTTTTCATTTCAACCACTAGGCTTGGTTGTTTTGTTGATGACTTGTTGTTTTCAACCTTGACTTTGCATTTCTTGGCCACATGACCGGTTTCACCGCACTTAAAACACAAACGAGTGTCTAAACTTTTCTGATGGTGTAACAATCGTCTTGTTTTCATGCTTCGGTTGATGAACATTAATTTTTGGTTTCTCAACAGTTATCGACTTTGAAACCTCATTAGTTAATCCCTTTTTATGTTTATAAAATTCAAGATTAGTAGTATTCGAAGAACTTTCCAATCCTGATGATTTTACAAATTTAATAGGTTGAAAACATTTGTAACTGGTTTCACTTAAACATTTGTAACTGGTTTCACTTAAACATTTGTTAATTTAGAACTATGAAATTTTTGTTCAAGTTCAGCAACTTTTGAAGTGTCATCATTAAAAACACTTTCAATCATTTTTGGCTTAAAAAGATTCAATGGAACATCTTTATCCGAAAACACTTTTGATAAGCCTTTTAATTTAAAAAGCTTTCCCTTGGTTGATTCACTTTGAGGATTGATGAATTTCATTAAGTCGTCATCAGACACAGTAGGTTTGTCTGAGTTCTTTACCTGAAACGACACTTTCGAATTTTTCAAGAAATCTCCTGAGGGTTTCAAACCATGCACAACTTGTTCGAATTCCTCAGGTTCACACAGAATAAGATTGTCAGAAGGTATGTTATCATTTTTCACAATCACTTCTGGTTCATGTACTTCCTCAATAGAACCATCTAGTTCAATTTTAGTAAAGACTGAACTGCTTTTGATATGAAGTGGTTCTTGAATTGTCAGTTTAATTGTCTCAACATTTTCAGTTCTGAGTGGATCAACAACGGGCATTTCTGAGTTTGTAGATTGCTCCACAACAGGAATGCTCGTGTAGTCTCCTTTGAACAGAGGAGGAATCTCAACATAACCCAACCCAGCTTTAACATTTTTCTTATGCAAATTATTGACTTCAATGATTTCATTTAAGAGAAATGAAGAGTTTCTAAATTTTCCAATTTTATTTTTCATCTCCATAACTTCATTCTCTAGTTTAGTGATGCTGGTTCGGAGTTTGAGAATCTCCTGAAAATGTTGCTCAACTATACAAGTTTATAGTTAACTTCCTCTTTCAAATCTTGATTAGTTTCCGACAAATTCTTGATTTTAAGTGTAGATTGATCCAACAATGTAACATCCAACTTTTGTTAAATAGTATATAACAGAAAGTTTTTATTATTAACTATTTCTTGTTAATTTAATTGTGTTTGTTAATGTTTAGATAATAATTGGATTTGGAATTGTGAGTGGGTTGTGGGGCCCATAGCCCCCTATATAAACCCAACCCCGCCACCCTTTCACCATTTTCTTTCCTTTCACCACACACACACTCAGGAACACGCACACTTCCTCTCTACTACCCGGATCCAAATCTGTGCAAAAGGAAGAACGAATCTTGGGTGTAAACACCATAAAACCACAAGAAACAACACCAAGATCCTCGGATCTGTCTAGATCCGAATCCGAGACCAAAAAGGTGAGTTTTGGCCAACAAGATTAAGTTTTGTGGTTGATTTCCACATGCAAACTTATAGAACGATAGATCGCGTTGTATAACGTAGGAAAAACGTAAACTTGGTAAGTTATAACCTCACAGGGGTGTTATAGGACAAAAAGGTGATATCCGGACCTTGAAAACACGGGTATACAAAGTTGGTACGACCCAAAACCCATAAAAAGGGTAAAATCAGGCCCTAAGGAAGAGTCACGGAGGAAAATGGCTTTAAAATGGGAAAAACGAAGAATAGGAAAAGATTTCGCATCGCACAGACATGCAAAGCGAAACTTCCCGTGCGAAGCGAAACATCCATGCGAAGCGAACTTCCCATGCGAAGTGAAACTTCCCATGCAAAGCGAAATGGTCCATGCAAAACGAAATGGTCCATCTCGACCCCAGCCAGGGCTCTGCCCCTTGGACCGTGCTAGGGGCTGCCGCCCCTAGACCCCGCTACCATGGGCGCTGCCCCCGAACCCCCGTTAGTTGAGAGTTTCGTTAGCATAGATGTACGAAATGGTAGTGATAGATAATTGACACTCGTAATTTGTTACACAGTTAGCCGTGCAAAGCTAAGGAAGGGTATCACCATTAACTCGGAGAGAAACCGACTCCAGGTGAGTTCTAGCCCCTTCATCTGCTATGTTTTCAGGGCTGTGTGCATACTCCTATGTGATAGATAATACATGTACTTGAATGGTAAGTGTGTGATTGTGTATATGAATGCTATTATTATAGAAGGTTTATACGAACGAGTATGTAAATATTTTATATAACTAGAAGATATGTAAAGCATGCTCGTATAATAAAATGTATGGATGATTGACGAGACAGGGACAGTTGTATGGTTATTCGAGATAGAAGGGACCAGACCCTTATAATATCTGTGATGTTAGGAACCAGACCCTTATAATATCTGTGATGTTAGGGATCAGACCCTTAAAATATCTGTGATGTTTAAGGTAGAATAGCTTATGGTATACCATAGGGTTTTATGAAAGAAAATATGTAAGTATGTATGCATGTATATATAGTATGTGTGAAAGAAGTATAGTAAGTAAGGTATGAATACATATATTCGAACACGTATGAGTAAGGATATAAATGTGATGTATGTTAAATGATTATCTAGAACTCACTCAGCATAGCTGACTTTTAGTATGCACGCAGGCAAATAGGTTGAGGCAACTGGCTTGAGGAGGGACACATGGCATGAGCTAAAGAGACTGGCATCTACGAAGAAGTGTTATGACTGTCTTATATTAATGTTTATGAAAAGACAATTTGTATGTTTAAGACAAGAACGAATGTTTTGTAATGTGATGTTTGGAGTTTTAAATTATTCGGCGAAAGTTTTAATTAACTGTGATATTTAGAACTGTGTTTATAAATAAATCCAACACCAAAGTTGGGCTACCGGGAACGGGGCCTTACAAGTAATTTGGATTTTTGTCTTATAACATTCATTAATCATGGAAAGCTCATTCACAAGTGTAGTATTGTGTTGTAAAGTGTACTCAAGTTTAACTTTGAGTTCACCACAACTTTCACACTCGGTAACGACTTGGGTAGTTATCGTTTCATGTGATTCATTAACTGATAATTTAAACGAAGAGTTATTACTAACCTCTTCAATCTTTGCCATGCATGCAAAAGATTATTTTTGTTCAGTTGACGAGTTATCAAAATCCTTTTGTGAATCGGAACTTTCACTCCCATCTGTTAAGTTATCACCACTTGCATCCTCAAAATGTTCTACCAGTTCTACCACAGCAAGATTTGCTTAGTTCCCCAGTAATCGTTGTCACCAATCTAACCCCTCATTAGCAACTAGGGATTGTGAAGTAGCCGCCTTAGCTTGATCTCCTTCTGATGGTTTCGTCTTTTCAGGTACATGTGTACTTTTACCCGAAGACTTATCAGTATTACGAGGTCCTAAATATTCTTTCCTCGGCTTATCACAATCCATGCATGGCAATGTGTCCATAATCCCCTCAGTTGTAACACTTAACCTTTAACTTATCAAACCGAACCCTCTTATTCAGAGTAGGTAGATCCTTTCCGGTTCATTACATGAACCGTTTTACCTTACGTACGATCAAAGCCATGTTCCATTTCAGATCCATGAGCTTTAGATCATCAGGGTCAGTGATGACATGAAAGAAAGAACTTAATCCCAATTAGTTGTTCATAAGATGACATGAAAGAACTTAAAAATGCGAACTGCTGCTCCGCTTCTTTCAGATTTACATTAGGCGGAGAGCTCAATGGACTTGACCCTGAACCCGTATTGGCACCTGACGCCATGAAACATACATTAGGCATGGCATTACTGTTAGGAGACTTTTCTTGAGAACTTTGAGTGTAGAATGCAGTGATCAGAATCGAACTTGAAGAGTTGCCAGCAGGTAAAGAACCACCATAGTAAGCAGGATTTTGATTATCCTTAAGAGAGTTTTGGCATTTTAAATCGCACTCTCTCTCTTACAACTTGTTAATAAACTACTTAGAAGTAAGTTGATCATTACGAAAATAACCATTTTCTTTAAGCACAAGTAAGAATGTCAAGTATGAAGGTGACAGTGCATTCTTCAATGTATCAGTCTTTTATACTTCAGTTGTTCCAGTTTCACAGTAGACATCTCAGCCACCAAATGACAGAAACAGCTGATCATTTCTTCCACAGTCTCATTCTTCAAAAGAGTAAAATTTCTGAATTGAAATTTCACTAGAGTTTTCTTGCTCTCGAGTGTGTTCCCTAGACTTTTGGTTTTCAAGGAAGCAAATAATGAAGCACAAGTCTTGATATTACTGTATTGATGAAAGATGTGCTCTGGTAATGCCATAGTGAGAGTTGAATAGGCTTTTGTCTCGCTCTCAACATCCTTGATCTCATGTGCTTCATGCATATTATGCGCTTTTTCAGTCCAGTCAAGTGATTCATTACCCACAAGTGTTGATTTATAAACAAATTCCAGATATCTTACAATACTTGGATGACCGGATCCAAGATGAGCACAAAATCGTGGCTCCCAATGTGCGAATTCCGACAATTTAAGCAGTTTGGGACATTTATTGTGAGACCCAATCTCATTGTCCATCGATAGCATTTGCTGCATCAAGGTGTTTTTTGAGGCAAGAGCGTAGTACGAGGCTTGATTTTGAGAAGCCATGATTTGACAAATTTATAAAGTCAAAGGACTTAACTTGTCAAAAGTGAAACTTACAAGTACTGTTCACGAATGAGTACTGTTTAAATGAATGTGTAAGGCTAACGGTTAAGAGATACGAATGTAATTTGGTAGCAAATGTGATAAGGCAGCGAATTTGATTTTGTTAACGAATGAGGAACTAGTGAATGGTAAACACTATTTTAACGAATGAAGGTTGACGAATGAACTCCAACTAGCGAATGATCAGTTAAGTTTTATAACAAATCAATCTTCAAAAACTAACGAATTAGTCTTCAAGAAGAATCTTCAAACATTTAAACCATCTTGAAATCCAATCCTCTGGAAATCAATTCCAATACCTCTGGAAATCAATTCCGAACCTCAATCGAACCTTTTCAAACAAACACGTTAACCACCATTAACACAAGTTCACAATTAAACCTCAATTCAGTCCAATTCAGTACCAAACCATACTCAAACCTCCATTAACCTTTCAATTTCCTTAACACTAAGTCAAATTAAACTTACACAAGTTCACTTACTCTTAACTAGTATCCTCTGTTTCACCAGAAATTAATTAATCAATAAACTGTATCAATTCATGTCGAAATTAATCAATAACATAAATTAACCGATATGATTATAATGAACAATCACAAAGATCCGATCTCAAGGCTCTGTTACCACTTGAGGAACCTTGATTGGATCTATATTGTTGATTACAACGTGATGTTCATGAGGCTATTACGATTAATTCGAAGCTTAGTGTGTGTTTGTGTGTGTAGTCTGAGAGAAATTAAGTAGAGTAACAATGCACAAACAATATCAAAATAACTTCGATACTTTACTGATAATGATAAGAGATATATACAGGGGATGACACATTCGTTAAGATATAACTTAACGAATGTGCCATTCGTTACTTTAACTAATAACGAATGAACATACTCATTCATATTTACATTAACTAACGAATTGCCCCACATTCGTTGTCACATTCGTTAAACAAGTTTAACGAATGTGGCTTACATTATCACGAATGTGACTCATTCGTTACGGGGTAAGAATGGCCGCACAATGGAGCGAATGAGGTTATTTACCAAAATACCCCTTATATTAATAAACAATATAATAATATAATAAAAACCGAGACGCACAAGTCGTGTATCAACAACACTTAATAATACTTGGGCACTCACGTGAGTAATTCCATGTCTCTCTGCATTTGAATTATAGGTTTGACCCTAAATGTAATTTACATATTTTTCTTTCCACAAGTCACACACAGCGCCACTTCCTTGTCCTTAACTCTCTACTCAATATGTTTCGAGTCCTCTGTTCTAGCCCTCTTAGGAGTCCTCTGTTCTTGCCCTCTTAGTTGCTTTCACTTACTGCTCCTTAGGTTCTTCCGAATATGGATCCTTATTTTCAGTGTCATCCCAAATAATTTCACTAAAAGTAGTAACTGACTTAAACGTCTTTGGGTCATTTGCTTTTACATAAGTTCGAACCTTCTGAGGTAAGCCTCCTATATAACATTTCATATCAGTTGCCTCGGTGCTCACCAAGTTAGGTACTAACCTTGCTAACTTATTAAAACAGGAGTTGTACTCATGATGAGTGATGCTGCCAGCTCTTAATCTAAAGAATTCCATCTCAACCCTCTCTAATTCACTAGGTGGATAAACAGTTTGAGAATTAGATGCTTCTGATCATTCCACCTCACCTATTACTGATTGTTAGTAAAACAATTTTCTAAAATACATGAGCAACGCATGCTGGTGAACATGCTGACTTTAAAACATTTATGACAACCTTTAGTTCATACTCAAAACAATCAGTGGCCCTCTACACCAGAGTACCAACTATATCAAACTAGTCAAGCTCACACAAGCTTATAGACTGGCTCAATGAGATAGGAAATTGTACCACGCGTGGTGGGGTATTCCCTCTACCCATATATGTAAGGATCCAGACACACGTACATCTAGAAAGCAAATACAAAAGATATAGGGATATATTATCATGTGTAAACTTTGGTTTCTAGGTAATTGAATCGATGAAAGGATTTTATAGATATGAGTGTATTCACCTTTGTTCTGATCACCGCATTCATTGATTTATGCATCGAGTTACCTCGGACCTATAGTAGGATAATAACCTTGTATAAATATCTAGATCAAAAGATCTAGCTTCAGACCTTTTGTCTATTTTGCAAAGCCTTTACCTTGGTAAATCATTTTTTGTATAAAATAGTTGGACGTTTAGTCTATTTGTTTATTTATCATTTATGTTCTACATTTCTTCTTTGCGAAGAAATGTTAATGCTAAGCTTCTTCTTCAAGAAGAAACGTTATTTTGACTATACCACTTGTATGAAAATCATTTGTGTTTCTTCATCATAAAGAAATGTTTATTACCTTTATTTATGAAATACACACACACACACACACACATATATATATATATAAATGAACTTTTCAAGGTTTTTAGATTATACCCTCAACTTTTGGTATAAACTATATCATAAATATACTTAGACTGAATCCCTACCTTGATATGAGTATTTGGTTAGATGCCTAGGTTTTAAGCGGGCAACACTCCTACTAATTGTCGGGTAATTGAGAGAAAAAAACGTCTGAACTTGCACGTACTTCGAGAAACAAACGCGTCGAAGCGTCGGGATTGTGGCATGAACTTCGAGAGTAACTATGTTTGAATGCAGGTGTGTTTTGGATGCATAGATGTAGAGCCCAATCACCCTATTTATATGCAAAATTTCAGGTTTGATTGCATATCGCGATGGATAGCAAAACACTCCATCGCGTAGCATGGTGTTATAAATCGGCTTCTATTATTTTAATATATCCCGTATCGAGATGGATGGAAGAGTTTGGTTGTCGTGTAGTGCGATGACGCTGAATAACGCTGCCAACCCCAGGCTTATCACATGGCGCCACGTGTCATGTCAGATAATGCCACGCGTTGCCACGTGGTTTAACACGTGTCTGTTAATCTGGTGGCCACACCGCGTATCACGATGGCCTGAAACATAGTCAATTGTGCATCGCGCCACTACGTATTACTTGGTTTTCGTGAGACACCCGTTGCTCATCGCGATGAAATGATTTTTGATCCATCACGTAGCGCGATGGGTACTGAAATTTAGAGTTTTCATTTTCAGTCCTCTATCTTTTTTATTTGCTAAATTTGGCCCGTAATTTTCAGGATGCTACATCAATAATTGAGGCTTTTCCTGAAAAAAAGTTTCTAATAGTCCGGTCTAAGGTTACAAAGAGGTTTGGGACGAAAAAATTGAGTTTTCTAGAGAAAAAGGAGTTTTATGGTAGAAAAAGTTTTTTCAATGACCACCACCTAGGGTTCCAGGGGCCTCAATAATTGAGGTTATTACTAAAAAATGGTTTATAAAGGTCCGATCTAAGTTTTCAAAGAGGTTTGGGACTAAAAGGTTGAGTTTTCCGTCAGAAAAGAAGTTTTCTTGCGAAATACGTTTTTTCAGTAACCAGAGATTAATGAAGTTACGGTTCCATTAGTCGTTGACTGTTGGAAACAAGCATGTTAAATAATGAGACTGTTACTTGTCATTTCATTAATTGGGACTAACAGCGATAAAATGTGATTGCTGAGATTATTTAAAACCAATATACGTTTATATAATACAGTAAACATAAAGCTTTTATTGGATTTTAATTTGCTGATTATACTTAAGAATAATTTAAGCATACGAGAAGAATAAGTGAAATCAATATTCTATATATATTAAAAACCTACTTTGGCTCCTCTCACAATATCTACTATTTTTAATGAATTAAACAAACAAATATGTTAATGGTACAACAGGATAGAGCAAATGCTTTATTTGAATGGTACAAATTTTCTTTCCACCCGTTTTCTTTCTTTTTTTTTCTCACACCTTCCTTTTATGCTTTGCTTTTTTTTTACATTATTATTAAAGTATGCAATATTATTGTTAAAACAACTTTATGATATATTAACATCATAGATACCATGTTTGCCAATTTTTAATTATGAGTTGTACGATATTAATAGAGTATCTTTTCATCATCGTGTCAATATTATTTTGGGCATATTATGATTTTATTATTTGCTTCGATTGGTATAGCGAGCACCGTAGCATAAGGTACACCAACCAAATTCTCGTTTCATGTCTGCTGCGACGCGTTATCGCGCCACAATGGGCAGGAGTATTACTAGTTTAAATTTAAAGATTACAAGGTAGAACCCAATGAATGCTGACCATGGTGGTGAATATAAACATCAAGAATATGAGCGATGAATATTATTCTCAAAACTGAACTCTTCGTTAATGATGCATGTTTAATATCCTTTATATCACGTTTTACAAAGCCAATGCTAGAAATGTTGCTGAGTGTTGACTTAACAATCCATCACATTTCCAAATTCATTGCATAATATCTATATTAAAACTAAAAATATATGATTATATTTCCGCAATTGAATGATTAATTGGTCGATTATAACTATATCGACAGTTTATTCAATTACAATCTTTAAAGTTTCTTTTTCATTGTTAGCAGCTACGTCACTCTTATAGATAATTTTTCATCGATTTCGTTCATGTGCATAATTACGAGTGAAATGGGAAAACATAATCTTTTATTTATTTTTTTCATAAAATTGAATCTGTGTTAAACTTCGATAACAATTAGATTGATATAAAAAATCTTATATCTTTTTATTATTCACCAATACTAATTTGTTTTAGTTATTCCTTTTAAATGACCATGCATATAGTAAAATTAGGTGGAGTATATTTAGCAAGAACAGTATGTACCTACTCATATTCAATACGTTTAATACGGATAATTGGACAAGAAGAATTTGACACGTGCTAATATTGGTGAATAATAAAAAGATATAAGATTTTTTTTAGCTCAATCAAATTTTTATTCCTTTTAAACGACCATGCATAAAGTAAAATTGAGTGGAGTATATTAAGAACAATATGTACCTATTCATTTTCATTATGTTTAAAACGGACAACTGGACAAGAAGAATTTGACACGTGCTGAATATATGGAAATTTTTATATACAACATTGACGTATCCATAATTTTCCAAAGTTTTGGTTCAAACTTTCGATTTTTTCATGTTACAAATATTACTAGAATGCATTCACTGATAATTACAATATCGTGTAAAAACCAATTTAATGTTTTGTTGGGCCCTATTTTTTAATATAGTCTTTTACATTATTTCGTTTAGTTAATTGTTCTATTATGCTTTCATTTATCTTTTTGTAATATTTGGGCTTGACCAACTCTCAACAACTTTTCTCTCTACCTTATCTTCTCCATTTTGGGAAATAACAAAACACAAAGCAAGATCCGAGATCTTGGTTGCTTGTGATTGATTTTCACGAGCTCACAAGTGAGATTGATTCAAGAAAACTTGTTTGATCCCGTCTTTAAGGACCTATAATTGGTATCAGATCTTTCGGCTCTACTGGTTGAGGTTCTTGGGTCACAACCTTGCATTGCATTTTCTACGCGATACATTTGCACGTAGAGTTTTCAACAGAATTTGTTACTTGTTCAAGACTGTTGGCTTGATAATCTATTTATAAAAATGTCTTACGATCCAAAATCATTTTACTTGATGTTTGAAAACGAGGTTGGAATCACAAACAAACCACTTAAGCTATTAAACATTAAAAGCAATTTTGATGAGTGGAAATGGAGGTTCAAGAATTTTATAAGAGTTAATGACTTTTCACTATTGAGATATATTGAGAATGGATCACATAAGCCTACAACCATAACACCTGATGGACCCATTGAAGTTCCTCCAGAAAGTTTAACTGATAATGACAAGAAACTCATGCTTGATGATGAGAAAGCATACGATGTAATCAGTGTGTGTTTTTCCGCTATAGCTCAAACCTTAAGATAATGCACAATGGCAATAGATCTTTGGAATGCCCTTGTTGAGAAATTTGAAGGAAATCTAGATATGAGGGAAAGTAGAAGAGAAATGTTGAATGGAAGGTTTAACATGTTTAGTCATATTCAAGGGTAATCGGTTACTGCTCTCCTCAGTATATTTGATGCATTGAATACCAATATGAGAAGTGTTGGTATCCTTAAAGAAATGTCTGAGATCAACAAGAAGTTTTTGAATAGCAGTTTTTACCACCATCAAGAGAACCACCAATTTGAACACCACAACACTCACAGAGCTGACTTCTACCATCAAGTCATTTGAGATGGATGATAAACTCAGAGTGAGCAATCATATCAGTTCTCTAAATCATGCAGGTGTTTCTGCAGCTTCTGGTGTAGAAACAGCTTTTCTCAGCTAATAATATCCCACAGTTCATCCTGTCAAGGGTGTAAAATCTGTTAAATATTCAGTTCAGTCAGATCAAAACAAAGCCTTCAAGTTATCCACATGTGTTTTAGGATCTTCAGCATATGCTTCAATTCAAGACTTGGTGAATCAAGCCATTAATCAGGCTATGAAAGCTCATGGAATTACCAACTCTTCATGCTCAAGCAACAGCTTAAGTCAACCCATTATGCAAGTTGACGACTCTCACAGTTTCATGCCTTTATGGCCAGCCATGAAGAATTGTTACAATGGTAACTATTGCCTCTATCTTTCCATCAAAGAGATCTTCCAGAGATAAATGAGAAGATGGACATCAAGTACCATATAGCAATGACGGTTCATCGGGCCATAAACTTCATGAAGAAGTATGGGAAGAATAGTTTCAAGAACTCTGACAGCAACAATATTGGGTTCAACAAAGATAAGCTCCATTGTTACCGCTGTAAGGAAATGGGGCACTTTGCCATAGAATGCACAAAACCAAGACAGCCTGCTGGATATGTGAAGACCGTTGATGTGTATGACAATGAAGGAGGTAAATCAAAGGATGCTGGGAAGAGGAAGGTTTGCCAAGGCAGCTCATCAGGTTAAGGAGTTCAAAAGATTGGCCAAGGGAACTCAAATACAAAGGCTCGGCTCACTCAATCTGGTGAAGCTTCTAAGCCAGTTTAGACGAATCAAATGAGTGAGCTGATGAACCCAATGAACTTAGCTGGAATGGCATTTCTGAATGAATACCAAGCTTCATTAAGCACTATAGGAGGATGCAGCCAAAGTAATTTTGACATTCTCGAGGTACATAAACATTTACGCTCTCAGATGCGTATTGATATTGTTGAAAATTATAGAAGTCATGATGTTAATCTGATAAGAGAAAACATTGGCATTAAGTACTAAAATGATGGGTATAAGAAAGCTGAAAAATATTTACTACTAGAATTAAAACTCATCATGATAACATGGCAAGCTTACATCGTAAGTTATTTGAATATAATTGGCTAGTTGATTCTCACAGTAAGAGAATTAACTATAATGCTAAAATTGATGAACTTGAGTTAGATCTAGCTCAGAAAAATAACTATCGAAAAGTTTGAAATGGCCTCTGATAAGTTAAATGGCAACATTGGATAAAAAAATGGGGGTGAAACAAAAGACGGGGGTAGGATATGAACATGCTACAATTCCATCACCTTTTATCGATAGCTACACATCTCTAGCCCACTTTAGTTTCAATAACCCACCAGAGGACGAAATGGTCAATGTAATTGGTCTTGTACCAAAACCTTAGATATTTGTTCCTGTTGTACCCAAGACTGTTGACCGAATTGTTGAACCAGTTAGTTCTAATAGTAATTCATCTTGTTCAGCCGGTTGTATAGGAGAAAGTGGGTCAGTGGAGAAAGAAATGAGTTATGAAAAAGAAAGAGTTTCAAATTCACTTTTTAATTTTGATGTAAATCCTAAACAATCATTTCTCAACTCTGTCTGTACTAACAACAATATTGCGTCCATGCAAAATACATTTAACTAATCTTTGGATGGTGATGTAACTTTTGACAATGTTGATGTTGGCATTGATCATACTATTTTGGATGAAAATATTGATATTATTTCAGATAGTGATTGTGAAATTGTGTATGATGAATCCTTTGTGGAAAATTATGTTAATGTGAACATACCAAGCTGTTCATCATCAAGTTCTAAGCCTAAGGTTATTTCAAACAAAAACAAAGTGTTTGAAAATTAAAAAGCTAGTACTTCATTTATATATGTTCCACCAACTAAACGATCATTTTCTCAAACAAGTAATCATGTAAGAAGTTCTTAGTCATACAACTTTATTGATAACAACTACTATGGTCATAGTCAACCAAATTATGTAGAGCCATATTACACTAATGTTTTTGATTATCATGGTCAAAAACAAAATGGGTATCACAATCATGTCTCTTTGTTCCAAGAATCACCTTTTCGGCATCATCAACAATCTTATAGCTCTAAAGAGTATTATGGGCTCAATAATAGAAAATGATGTCATCTTTGTCGTAATGCTTCTCACCTTGCAAGACATTGCAAGAATTAGCATAAGCAACAAAAGGATATGAGAGGCAGTTTAATCAGTCCCGATCTACTACTTCTAGCAGCTCGGGATCTAGGACTGATCAAACCACAAGTGAAGCCAGTGAAAAGGATGGGAGATCCAATAAAAACAAGAAAATAAGAAAACCTTTTTAGATAACCAAAAAGGAAAGAGAAAAAATGGATTCAAAGATCGAAAAGTCTAAGAATCCGCCAAAAACAAGTGTGAAAAGAAGTCCAAAGGTTGAAAAATCTGAGGATTTTGTTTTGAAAATAAAGAAGACTATGCCTAAGAAATTTAAAAACAAGGAAGGTGTTTCTGCATGGGTTCCTAAGGACCAATCTTCAAATAACGATTCACCAATGCACTACATCTTTACTAGACACAAGATAAAATTTGGTAACTTTATTGTTAATATTCCGAGACAACTTTGTCTCAGGAACCCATGTCTAATTCATTGCCGATACAATGGCTGCACCTAACATATGACGGAAGACGAATACTTACTGTTTGAGGTTCCACCGTTTGATGGTGGATTCGTATCATTTGCTGGTGACATGGGAGGGAAAATAACAAAGACAAGAAATGTTTCAAATGGAATTGTGACCATTGAAGATGTCAACCTTATGGAACAGCTAAACCACAATATACTTAGCGTCTCTCAAATATGTGACAAGTAATTCTCCACTCTCATCACTGAACATGAGTGTCTGATCTTGAATCCTCGTTTTCAGGTCCCAGAAGAATGGATTCTAATGCATACCCCGAGGAACAATGATCCATACATTTTAGATATGAGAATTTCGTATTTATGACAAGATGCTTCATGCCTACTATCTAAAGCCTTGGAGAATGATTTTTCACTTTGGCATAGGCGTCCTGGTCATGCCAACTTTAATTTAAAACACACTTGTTAAAGGAGAGCATGTGAGGGGTTTTCTTGTTAAAACTTTCTCTTGCATTGAAAAATGTATTTCCCATTCTAAATGCAAGCAACACAAACTCCCTTATAGGTCCAAGATTGTAGATTCTATAGATTCCATTCTTTAGCTATTACATATGGATTTTTTTGGTCCAATTCATCCTTTGGCAATAGGCCGAAAAGCATATTGTCTTGTTATTACTGATGACTTTTCCCGTTTAAGCTGGACTTTCTTTTTAAGGCGTAAGGATGAAACTGCTCAATTTCTTATCAAGTTTATGACTCTTATGGAGAACCAAACAGATAAGAAAGTCAAGTGTATTCGAAGAGATAATAGAATTGAATTTTGCTGCAGAGTTGTCAATGACTTCTATCACATACAGGGGATTAATCATCAGTTCAGTACCCCATACACTAGACAACAAAATGAGGCTTGTAAATGACGTAACAGAACCCTAATCAAAGCTGCAAGAACCATGTTGTCATATTCAAAGTTTCCTTTGTTCTTCTGGGGTGAAGCAATTCATGTTGCACACTTCATCCAGAACCGTGTGCTGTTGAACAAGTCTCTCGACAAGAATCCATATGAGGTCTACTACAAGAGAAAGCCAGAAGTCAATTATTTCAAGACCTTTGCACGCCCATTTACTATGCTTCAGAAAAATGCCAATTCAGGTCCCACGTTTGCATAAAGACAGATGAGTGTTATTTTGTTAGATATGCTGCCAATAAAACCACTTATTGAGTTTACAACAAGAAAGTAGGGTGATTGTGGACCCATCAACGTTGACTAAAAAGATCCTAATCCAACAGATGCTATCACGGGTCCAAATTGGTTGTTTGATTTGATAACCTGCTCAACCAATTTCATGCTATTTCTACCCCTCCAATTGTAGTAGCTCCAGTCTCAGATACAATGTCGTAGTCTGTGTTGATTCAAGCTATTTCAAACAGTTTGGGTGATGTCGATTTGTATGCTGGTCCTTCGAACATAATCATATTGCATGTTGGCTCCTCAACTGGCCGCACTCGATCCTATTCTTCAAACAACAGATACAACAGATGTAGTTCTCATTGAATATGCCTCTATTTCTAATTCAAACTCTTCATACTTGTCAGCTAAAAACATTAAAAAAAATCCCTCTGAGCCTGTAGTTGACCTTCAGCCAGAATCAAGTATG
Source organism: Bidens hawaiensis (assembly GCF_021521415.1). NCBI lineage: Eukaryota > Viridiplantae > Streptophyta > Magnoliopsida > Asterales > Asteraceae > Bidens > Bidens hawaiensis. The sequence goes on from NW_027494981.1 coordinate 192,135, forward strand.
ATGGATTCTGTTCCAATACCTTCCTCAACAGATGTAGATGTACAAGTTGCTGATGAAGAAGTTGTTGCTAATGAAGTTGCTGCTGATGCTTCTCATGACACTGATTCTAATATGGTTCTAGTAATTGTCATTCCCTTCATGGAGAATCTATGGGATTGTCCCATTGCTATGGAACATGTGGTTGATCAACTTGATGTCATTAAACTAGCTACTGATGCTCTAATTAATGCTCCTAGTGTGTTTCATCCAGTTGAGAGTCTTACTGTTGAGCTTCAAGGGGATCCGATTCCTTAGCTGCCCATATACCGATCACATCCAACAGAGAATTTTATTGGCTCCCTCTCTACCGATATTCAGACAAGAAGCCAATCATGAACTATTAATATACGTTTTTATGCTTTTTTTTACTTCTCAGGTTGAACCTAAGGAATATCGTGTCGCTGTCAAAGAGAAGTCCTAGGGCGAAGCTATGCAAGAAGAGTTGTTACAGTTAAAGAAGCTAAATGTGAGGAAGCTGGTAAAGAAGCCCGAGATCAAGAGACCGATTCGTACCAAATGGGTGTTCAGAAATAAGAAAGATGATAAAGTGGTTATTAAAAGAAATCAAGCAAGGTTGGTGGGGCAAGGTTTCTTACAACATGATGGACTTGATTATGATGAAGTTTATGCTCCCGTTTCTAGGCTTGAGGCTATTCATATTTTTCTAGCCTATGCATCATACATGAACATGAATTTCAAAGTATATCAAATGGACGTGAAGACCATCTGCTACTGGATTACAGTTTGAATATAAATTTGTAAATAGTTTTCAAACATGTCACAAATTTTGATAAGTGATATGGATCCAGCATCTGCTACTGGATTACAGTTTGAATTTCTTTAACACCCCTATCAAGTGTGATAACGATGCAGCCGTTTGTATTGTTAAAAACCCGGTCCAACACTTAAAGATAAAACATATTTACATCCGTATGCATTTCATTTGTGATTGTTTTGATCGTAAACTTGTCAATATTGAAAAGGTTCATACCGACTACAACTTTGAAGACCTTTTCACTAAAGCCTTCGAGCGTGCTCGGTTTCTATACTTTGTAGAGTCGCTTGGCATGATTTATTTTGATTAAAATCTATATATCTTTTTGTATATAAATTTGTAAATAGTTTTCAAACATGTCACAAAATTTTAGGGAGAAAATGAGTTAAGTTTAACTCATCAAAAAGATTTTCTTTTAATTAAGAAAAACAATTAAGTCATTTGACTTGCCAAAAGGAGTTTGCTTTCATTTATAAGAAAATCAGTAAAGTTTCAAAAAGAATTTTTCCGTTTAGAGGGAGCTTCCGTCTAGAGGGAGTCGGGTATTTTAAAATTATTCCAAAAATTTGGAAAATTGATCTGACCTTTTGGAAAATAATAAGACATTGTCTCTAATGTTTCTATCACATGAAAAAAGTAGATCAAAAGCCAACAAGATAATTAATCAATGTGTAGACAGGCTTGACAAATGAGTAAGTATCGTTGTGATATAAACTAAAATATCCATCAATGATAGTGGTTATACTTTTATGAAGCGGTTGTATGTCTCCACCAAAAGTCATATCAATGATGGCAGAAATGTAATTACCCAATCATACACGAGCCCACTAGTGATTAGTCACCATAAAAATGATTACCGTTTTACTTTAAAATATTGAAAATCTATAATAAATAGTAAACAATTGCAAAAGTTGATAATTTGTAAACAAAAAGAGTAATATTAGAATTAGTTAAGGTGAGGCAGCAAGTCTGTCAGCAGTAAGCTCTAAAAAACTTAAATGAAGGCATGTAAGTCCGACTTGTGTAGCATATAAGTCTATGGTTCAATATTTAAATTGTTTGTAAAAATTTGCAAAATATATCAAAAGAGTTAAATGCTTTTAAAAGTTTTAATCAATCATTAGGGTGTCGGATTCAATTCGAGGTGATCTGGTGGACAAAAAATAAGCTCGAGTTGTGATGGAGTCTGTAATCTATCAGATTAAATGGGGACCACACAAGTGTTGCACTTAATACATACCTTAACATGTCATGTTAACACCAAAATACTAGTTAAGTTTAAAGTGGACAAAACATATCTACAGTCGTCTTTGGGTTCGCGACATAATATTATTGAAATAGAGCCAAAAACTTGATGTGTGTCTAATAACCCTATAAATATGACCCTCACAACTAAGCTTTAATATTAAACGAAAATCCTAAAACCACACACAACCGGCAAGTGTACTGATCGCAAGTAGTATAGACTTAAGAAGTCCGAGTATAGAACACGTGGACACGTCAGAACGCTAAAGATCACTAACCCTAGACAAGACCTACCTTAGAATAATAATTATATTGATTTTTAATTTTTAAATACTTAACTGAACTAACTAGACTGTCTGACAAAACTTACCAAAAATAGAAAACTTAACGGAAAACTAACTGAGTTAACTTAGGATGGAGAAAACATCTACCTAGGTCTGAATCAAATTGTAGGCCTAACAAGCTAATGGATTGGATGACTTCAAGACACCGGTCCATAAAGATGACACGACTAAGGATCGCTCGGGCTCACTGGATTACCTCTCGGTCTCACTCAACAAACCTAAACTACTCAAAATCGCCTAAAACGACCAAACCGGGAAATAATTGCTAACGTGTTCTAATGAAGGATCATCTCTCGGTCTCACCAACACTCGACCCTAATGGTAATGAATACTACACAACCAAGGATAGAGGAACAATTCAACTTAAACCAAAATAGATCAACTAATCGCTCAAAATTCCTAAACCTGACAAGAAACGAACTCGCTCTCGCGCAATCCTTATTCTAGCATGTAAAGGCAATGAGACAACCCTAACTTCCTATCACCTCTCGGTCTCAAGGAAGGTGTTTAACCGCTGTACTTAATCCAAATAATCACGCAACAAAACCCTACGGTTGTTCCTACCGCAAACAAACCCTAAACACAAAGTCTAGAATCAAACAATGCACGATCAATCAATACAAAACTAATCAATCAACACACGAGGTTTATGCAATGAATCACCAAAATTTCCAGCCCTTAAATACAACCTATTTCATGTCTAAATCAAACTTTACAATAGCAATTCAAGTCTATCAATCAAACAATCCAAAAAGCTCATCAAACACTAACAAGAATCATCATTCCTAGGTAGAACTACAAGTTTAGCCAATAATCATCTTTGGACAACCATGAACATTAAATAAAAGCATCATTAAACCCATCTTAAACATCAATTCAAACATTCAATAACCAATACTAATCAATAACAAGTCAATATCCCAAGTAATTGCAAAACTACTAATCAATTGAACAAGTAAATCAAAGTATATGAACAATGAAAAAGATGTAAGGATATGAATTAATTCCAGGCTGTTCTTGGCTGCTACAACTGATGAAAAACCTTCCCGAGGCTTGGTTCTTGTGTCTTCTTCCTTCCCTAGCCGCTATACGATCAAACCCTAGCTCCAAAAAACTTTTTCTCTTTTTCTTTCTTCCCTACTGCTGCCGATCGCAATCTGCCCAGCTGCTAGGGTTTTTATTTTTTTTATATAATATAATATAATATGGTCTTGGGCCTCCATGATGCATACGGGTCGGGCCTTGAGTTGTTTACTTGAGTTGTTTACTTGAAATCGTATGCGTATGCGCAATCTGCCCAGCTGCTAGGGTTTTCATTTTGTTTTTGATTTTCTGTTTTTATTTTTATTTTATTTTAATGTTTTTCTTTCCTTTTAAATAGGTAATTAAATCTTTGTTGGCTTAAGTAAAGGTCATTCATGAAAATGTTGTCAAAAGTTAAGATCGAAAAAAATATCTCTCATATATTAAGTGTCTGGGTTTGGTGTATAAATATTTTTCTATTTTAAATCTATAAATGTTTTCAAAGTATGAGGGTTAAGAGTGAAAATTCATTTAATATTCGAGAGGTTTAACCCTATCGCGAGATAGACTGACTCTATATAAAGAGGAAATCATTATCTCTTTCACTTTATTCACTTTCACCTTTCAAAATTCTCTCAACTCTCTAACTCTCTCTCTCTCTCTCTCTCTCTCTAACGCATAACCAACTTCAACATCAACAAACAAATGTTCTTGTTCTTACACTTGATTTCGCTTAATAAACATCATCATGGATCCTTCACTCTCGATATTATATAAGTCTTGTTTAAACATTTGATTAATCTGTTCTTGATGATGATGGGTTATAATAGAACCGTCTATGGGGTTTTTGTTCCTGTTGTTGTTAATCAAATCGATATCTGATATTTGTTAACGACTTCAGGATAGACCGTTGGACTGATTTAATTATGTGTTTTTGTAGATTTGTTAGGATTTTAAATTTTAAGGGCTTTTCAGACCTTTATCAGTCCAATTAGAGTATTTTAGATTTGAGTTTGTGTATAAAAATTGTGCAAAAGTGAAAATCGGTCATAGGAGACATTGGATTTAAAAGGAATTGATGTTTTGAAAAAATTGTATTTTCGAATCACCTAATGGATTCAAATGGTATTGCATGTCACTTTGAATCACATCTCAAAGACACAAATTGCATAAATGGATTGAATCGCATCGCAAAGAAAATAAATCTCATAAACGGATTGATTCGCATCGGATACAATTTGAGCCGCCTAGACATCTGAGTCATATCACATTACCTATGCAATGCAATTGGATGACTATGCGATGCGACTTATTTTGCCATGCGATGGGTGTAGGTTCCCTGGACGGATCACACGAGATATCCCGGTCTACTCAGGTGCGGAATCTCTGCGTAGATCGTTACGAGCGTAGAAAGCAAATCAAACAAACACACACGAATAAACCGAAACACGTTATATATTAATAACCGAACTCACGTGATATGAATCACTGATACAGACTTAGATCAACTCGATCGACTCAAACGACTAACTGATTAACCAACACAAAACAAGCCGTAACCTATATATAAATACACGACAACTTCGCCTGGCATGTTCAGGCGAAGTTGTCCATAACTTCGCTTGTTCAACAAGTTCGCCTAGGCGAACTTGTTAACAACTTCGCTTAAACAAAAACATAAATAACATTACAGACTCGATTACAGACACTAGACTATGAACTACTGACATTTATGCACCAACAGACTCCCCCTTGGCAGTAGCTTCATATCTTGATCTTTAAGCACTTGTCTTGTAATCTTCAACCATGCACTCCTTCTCTCACACATACCGTGACTACTCGCTGATACTTCCTCGCTTCGTCTTTCCAAGCAGGAATATAGAATATCTTCTTTTCATTCAACACTTGCAGATCAGCTTTCGATAAGTTAACAAGATGCATCGGATCATACACCCTCAGCACTTCTTGTTCGTCTTCGTCTTCCATCACGGCTTCAGCAGTCTGGCAATCAACATACCACCATTTAAGATTCTTCAACACATCTTGAGGCATAATCTTCATTGGAACCTCCTTAATGCATCGAATCGGTTTGTACTTCATTACCATCCATGGCTTGCCATCTGCTCTCATTCCCCTTTCTTTATCTTCCACTAGCTTTCCCTTCTGTGGCTTTAATAACTCAAACTTCTTTTCTTTTATGCTTTCTTTCCACACGATCTTCCCAATAACCCTTGCCATGTTGTCGTCGCTTCTATTGATCAGCCCCAATCTAGCCAAATCCTTCACCTCACATTCCGGCAATGTATTGAGAGATCTCAGCGTTCTTTTAAAATACTGAATCCCATCAAAACGTTTCACCACAAACAACTTTATCTGTTCATCATATAGCCAACAAATAATTCCTTTCTTCGACTCAGCATAGCCGTTGATGTTGGAATACCATATGCCCGAGACACATAATTAGGTTAATGTGGCTAGCCGTGTTTGATCCAAGTCGGGTCATACCCAATAACGAGTTAGACACACACCAATTATGTATTTGTTAAGATAAGATCTATAAGACAAATACAGAACACGACACATTCAGAAAAACGGGTTTCTGAATAATTACTTGAAAGTGTTAAATAAATTAATTGGTTAATTTATTTATTCAAATAATTATTATTGGAATGATTATTTAACTATGTGTTCTTTTGTAAAATGGTTTATAAAAGATGGGGTGTTTATATATTTATTTTATACTTTATAAAATAAATAAAATAAAAAAAAATAAAAAAAAAAAAAAAAAAAATATAATAATTGGGGCCGGTTTTGGGTGGGCCCCACACCCCATGTCTTGGTCAATATTTTGTCATGAAAAGGTTGAGTGTGAACTTAACCAAAAACCTAACACCATGTTGGATGATGGTGTGTAATGATAAAAGATCAAGATCAAGATACATTATTATAACACTTTCAAGTAAACAAAAACCATAACACTTTCAAGTAAACAAAAACCATAACACTCTTTTTCTTTCTTCTTGTTTACGGCCAAGGAAGAAAAGAAGGCTCGGGTCTCGGTTTTTCGTGTTCAAACTTCCTAACATAGCTCGGTGTGTGTTGGAGGCTCGGGGTACATTCCGTTTGAGGATTTTCCCTTTGAAAGTCTAGCATCAACATCATCATCTTCTTCAACCACCAACTAAACTCTTAAAGGGTTAAGAATGTAAGTGTTTACAAGCTTTGATAGTTTAGCTTTTCCGTATCATTTGATCCTTGTTTCGGGTTTCTAGTAAATAGATTATTGGTAATCTTATAACATGAATAAATTAGGTTGTTCATGTACACATTTTATAAACTTGTAACATATATATAAACATGGATACATATGTTTAGTTTGTAAACATCACGCTTCCGCCTTAATTGTGACTAGTTAAATGGTTAACTAAGTTTATAAATTCCATAGAAACCCAACAAATGGCATCAAGAGCCGGGATACGGGAAACTAAGCTTCGGGTTCTCGGTTTTATATTTTTCCCCTTGAAAGATTTTATACAAAAAATTAACATGCATGTTTTTTTTTGTATTTAATCTTGTTATTGTTTTTGGCTTTGTTCAAAAAAAAAAAAAAAAAAAAACCGAGTTAATGGGCCGAAGCCCAATTCGGGTGAATTTGGGCCGAAGCCCACTTGAATATGGTTATTGGGCTAACCGGAAATTAAAGGGAAAAGCTATATGTTGGGTTTCTATGGAATTTACAAACTTAGTTAACCGTTTAACTAGTTATAATTAATGCGGAAACGTGATAGACAAACTAAACATATGAACAACCTAGTTTATTCATTTCAAGATTACCAATAATCTATTTACTAGAAACCCGAAGCAAGGATCACATGATACGGGAACAACTAAACTATCAAAGCATATAAACACTTACAATCTTAACCCTTTAAGAGTTTAGTAGGTGGTTGAAGAAGATGATGATGAATGCAAGACTTTCAAAGGAAAACTCTCAAACCGAATATACCCCGAGCCTCCAACACGCACCGAGCTATGCTAGGGAGCTTGAACACGAAAAACCCGAGCCCTTTTTTTTCTTCCCTTCTTGGCCGTGAGGTAGAGAAAAAGGAAAAGAAGTTTTTTGGTGTTTTTGATTACTTGAAAGTGTTATCCAAATTATCATCCATCACATGCATACATAGGGTAGAGTTATATCCAAGTCCACACTCCATCTCCTTTTGCATGTTGACAATTTGACCAAGTTGGTGGGGTGTGGGGCCCACCCAAAACCGGCCCCAACATATTTTATTATTTTTTTTTTTTTTTGTTTATGTTATATATATATTTTATACTTTATAAAATATATAAACACCCCATCTTTTATAAACCATTTTATAAAAGAATACATAGTTAAATAATCATTCCAATAATAATTATTTGAATAAATAAATTAACCAATTAATTATTTAATACTTTCAAGTAATCATTCAGAAACCCGATTTTCTGAAAGTGTCGTGTTCTGTATTTGTCTTAAAGATCTTATCTTAACAAATACATAATTGGTGTGTGTCTAACTCGTTATTGGGTATGACCCGACTTGGATCAAACATAACTAGCCACATTAACTTAATTATGTGTCTCGGGCATACGATATTCCAACAATCTCCCACTTGCACGAGACTCATAGGAAGTTAATGCTAATGGTGAATACCGCCTAACAACAGGTCACCACCCCTAGTATGTTTGACTAAGTGCCATTCAATAACATCATCCCCTTCAAGTCCATACTTGATATGATATAGGTAAGTCTTATCATTATTTCCCTTTGTTACTAGATGTCCTGTCAAATCGAAGAGACATAGATTGATCATTCTCTCATTGATTTAACTTAACAGGCCTTAGACATCTAAACTCTCAACACATAAGAGGAACAAATCCCATCTTGACTGCATACATCCTTGTTGACATCTCGTATGATATCTGAGCTCTTTCTTTTATGTCATCGTGTTACCGAAAAACAAAGAAGAGAGTCAAGTTATCAGACTTGATGAAAGGTCAGATCCAATATGCATCTCAGGTCAAAGGACACAATGATACTCGCCTTTACTCAAGGATTACTTATGATCAGTTGCACTAACTCCATGCAGTGATCCTCGAGAGCGGATCATGTCCAATATTTGTATCCCACAAATATCTATGAACCTTGGTGGCAAACCTATGCCTTATATTCATCACATGAATATCAACCAATCCGGGTTCATAATAGTCTTACCTTCATACTTGTTCCCACAAGCATGATCGACTACGGACGTTTAGAACAACATAAGTCATTCATGGATTAAACATGCAAAAATAGAACATAACTCATTTAATAATTAAAACTTAATTAATTTCATGAGATACCCATTACATTCGTTCTTAAACAAACATTAAACACGGATTAAATCCACTCACTAGAATACCGAAGTCCTAATCCACAAACATGACCCTCATGCTTTGGCCTATCGAGGAGCTTCGTGAGTGGGTCCGCAATATTTTGATCGGTATGAACTTTATGAATACATATTTTTCTCTTTTCAACTTCATCCCTTATGTAGTTGAATCTGCGCTCAATGTGCCTCGTTTTCTGATGAGCACGAGGCTCCTTGATCTGTGCAATAGCACCCTCATTGTCACAGAATATCTCTAGGGGCTCCTGAATGGAAGAGATAATCCCTAGATCCATGATGAACTTTTTCATCCATGCAGCCTCTTGGGCTGCCATTGAAGCGGCGATGTACTCAGATTCTGTAGTGGATAACGCGACAACATCTTGCTTCGAACTCTTCCAAGAGACAGCGCCTCCATTTAAGATGAAAACATATCCCGACTGTGACCGAGAATCATCTCGGTCAGTTTGGAAACTCGCATCCACGTAACCCTTTACGACGAGTTCCTCCTCACCAGACCCATATATTAAAAACATATCCTTAGTCCTTCTAAGGTATTTTAATATATTCTTGACAGCCATCCAATGACTGTCACCTGGGTTGTGCTGGTATCTACTTGTTATGCTTAAAGCATACGAGACATCCGGTCTAGTGCACATCGTTGCATACATAATAGATCCTATTGCCGAAGCATAAGGAACATGCTTCATCCTATCCTGCTCTTCCTTAGAGCTAGGACTTTGGGATGAGCTCAACACGGTTCCTCTAGGAATAGGTACCAAACCTTTCTTAGAGTTTTCCATCCTGAACCTCTTTAGGATTTTATCAATGTACGCACTTTGATTGAGTCCGATCAATTTCCTTTGTCTATCCCTATAGACTTTTATTCCCAAGATATATGTCGCTTCTCCAAGATCCTTAATTGAGAAACGACTACTTAACCACGTTTTAACGTTTTCCATACTTGGTATATCATTTCCAAATAAAAGTATATCATCGACATACAAAATAAGGAAAATGATTATACTCCCACTAGCCCATTTATACACACATGCCTCATCACCGTTTTGGACGAAACCAAACGCTTTGATTTCTTCATTAAAACGATGATTCCACATCCGTGATGCTTGTTTCAATCCGTAGATTGATTTCCTTAACTTACAAACTTTATCAGGATTAGATGGATCGACAAAACCTTCAGGCTGAACCATATGGACATCTTCCTCAAGATATCCATTTAGAAAAGCGGTCTTGACATCCATTTGCCATATCTCATAATCAAAATGAGCTGCAATGGCAAACAATATCCTGATCGACTTAAGCATCGCGACTGGCGAGAAGGTTTCATCATAATCAATCCCTTGAGTTTGCGTGAAACCTTTTGCGACAAGTCGAGCTTTGTAAGTATCTAAATTTCCATGCATATCGGTCTTCTTTTTGAAGACCCACTTACATCCAACCAGTTTGGAGTTAAGTGGACGATCAACCAATTCCCAAACTTGGTTATCGTGCATGGATTGCATCTCGGCGCTCATGGCTTCAAGCCATTTGTCACAATCAGGTTGTGACATAGCATCTTTGTAGGAGATCGGTTCATCCGAATCAATCAAGTAGCAATCATCCACAAGAAATCCATATCTCTTGGGAGGTTGACTAACCCTACTAGATCTGCGAGCAACGTGCGTATGATCAACCATTTGATCATCTTCAACATCCTCGTGTTGAAAGCTAGTATCGACCAACTGTGTATCATCCAGTGATTCTTGAACCTCTTCAAGTTCCACTCTCTTTTCACTAGGTCCTTCCATAAGGAACCTAGTTTCTAAGAAGTATCCTTTGCGTGAAACAAACACTCTTTGTTCACTAGGATCATAGAATATATATCCTATATCATCCTTTGGGTATCCTATGAAGACACCCCTGATGGATCGAGCCTCAAGCTTATTTGGGGTGTCACGTTTAACATAAACTATGCATCCCCATATCCTTAAATATGAAAAGGATGGAACCTTTCCATGCCACACTTCATAGGGTATTCGATCCACCTTTTTGGTCGGGGCCATATTCAAAATACGAGCCGCTGTGAGTAGCGCATATCCCCAAAATGATGGCGGTAGTGAGCTTCGTGCCATCATTGATCGAACCATGTCCAACAGTGTTCGATTCCTCCTCTCGGATACTCCGTTATGTTGAGGAGTTCCAGGAGGAGTGAGCTGTGAAATAATTCCACAATCTCTAAGATGACTTTGAAAGGTATCACTTAGGTATTCGCCTCCTCTATCGGAGCGGAGTACCTTGATTGTTCGGTTGAGCTGATTTTGCACTTCATTTTGAAATTCTTTGAACATTTCAAAGGCTTCATGTTTGTGTTTCATTAGATAAACATACCCATATCGACTAAAATCGTCGGTAAAGGTAATGAAGTACCTTTCACTATTCCTACTAGTTGGCTTGAAAGGTCCGCATGCATCCGTATGTATGATACCTAACAAATCCTTAGCCCTTTCATTTGTACCTTTGAAAGGCTCTTTGGTCATCTTGCCTTGAATACAAGATTCACACTCATCAAACGAACCTAACTCGTTTGTTTTCAAAAGACCATTCTTTTGGAGAGTGTTTATACGATTCTTGTTTATGTGTCCAAGGCGACAATGCCAAATGTAGGAATCACTCAAACCCTTTTTGAGTCTTTTAGTAGAAGTTTGATATAATGAGCTATTTGAGGTATTATCATGAACCAATTCATAAATACCGTTGTTTGGTACAGCTTTAAAATAAAAGATACCATTAGATGACACATGCATTTCCGATCCTACAAATTTAAAGTCAAAGTTACATTGTCTAAGAAGGTGCACAGAAATAATGTTCCTAGTCAAACTAGGAGCATACAAAACATTTTTTAAAACAACTTCCAAACCACTTGGAAGTGATAAAGTGAAGTCTCCTCTAGCGACCACGTGTACTCTTGCACCGTTGCCCATGAAAAGATTCACTTCGCCCTTCTTCAAGTCTTCATTCCTTTTGAACCCCTGCAACCAATTGCAAATATGAGTTCCACATCCGGTATCCAATACCCATGTGTTAGAAGAAATAAGATTTAGCTCAACATTAATCATAAAGACATTACCCGAGGTATGCGCCGCATTCCTCTTGTCTTTTAGCTCTTTTAGGTAGACCGGGCAATTGCGTTTCCAGTGTCCGGTCTCCCCACAACCAAAACAAGGATCATCCTTATGACCCCTTGGTTCCACAACCTTTTGTTTCTTTGCCATAACCGGTGATTTGCCCTTACCCTTAAGATGCATAGGGGGACCCTTCCTTTTAGCTACCTTAGCCTTAAGATTGGGTTGAGATCGATTCTTGGATCTACCTTCATTGATTGCAAACACGGGTAAAACCCTTTTGCCCATGCTCGCCTCGGCTGTTTTAAGCATTGAGTGAAGTTCTCCAATAGTTTTGTCCCACCCGTTCATGTTATAATTTAACACGAAAGTGTCGAACCTTTTCGACAAAGAGTTAAGGATCAAATCCGTTGCTAACTCATTTGAGATGGGACAATTGAGCTTAGTGAGCCGATCAATATAACTTTTCATCTTAAGTACATAAGATGAAACTGGTTGACTATCATCCATTCTACATGCATGTAAGGCTCGAACCGTTTCGAACCTTTCCACTCTCGATTGCTTAAGGAACATTTCCTTAAGTTGAGTAATCATGTCGTACGCATTATGGTTTTCGAAATCCTTTTGGATTTCGGGAACCATAGTCGCCAACATGAGGCATGATACTTGAATGGAATCTTCCGTGAGTTTGACCCAATTCATGTATTCGACCTCAGTTCCCTCTTCCGGTTCTTCGGGGATAGGTGTTTCCAAAACATGATATAATTTTTCTTGTTTTAGAACAATCCTTAAATTTCGGAACCAATCCGAAAAGTTATTGTGGTTAAGACGGTCTTTAGCGAGAATAGATCGGAGAGATACGTTTTGGACGTTAGGGATTATGTTGTCGTCGACGTGTGCGGCCATCTGCAGAATTTTAATTAAGTTCATTTTAGTGTTTTACCTTTTAATTATTAATACCCTTTTTATATATGCAAATATAATTAATAATTAAAATCTAGAATCCAACGATAAACCCGACTCCGGTTAGGTGACCTTTTTCCCATTGTCGGTTTATCAAGGTAGTTATTCATAACAATTGCAAACCCTTTTGCAACTTCTAGAATTTATGGGACCGGTTCGAAATCATATTTCGTGTTGGCATGTTTATCCCATCAACACCTATTAGACCCCATGCTTGGGTGACCCTCTTCACATGGTTCTAATTTAAGTCGTCCTACTTGTATCAACTTGTAATATTAACATACAAACGGTTAGGTGACCTTTTTCCCATTTTATGCCAATATTACCTCAACATGTTAATTTACTCTATGCGGTTAGGTGACCTTTTTCCCACTAAGAGCTTATTAATATGTTAAGTGTTATACAAAAGGATGGTGTTCAACTTATTATCCTTAAATTTAAAAAGGGATTTTTAGTTTTAATAATTCTAGTTGTAAAACTTTAAATCATGTTCTAACATGCATTTAGTAACATGATATTTTGAAACCATTTTTCAAAATTCTAATTTATAATAAAGCCATTTTATTATGGGCGTGAGACGGCTAGTTAATAAATCCATTTTATTAAACTATGTGTCACGTAATTACCGATAATTATTAGAACCCGTTTTATGCTTTGTTAATTAATTCTATGTGACGGAGTTGATATCCTAATATCTAACAACCACACAATCAAACAATCAATTAACAAGCATACACAATTATACTAGACACGAGCCACTAAGTTAGACCACACTTGTTAGCCGAAACAAGTGTGTGTCTTAGGTCCGATCCTAAGGGACACATGACACATGGATGTTGTAGCTCCCACTCGATCCCGCATCCAAATGCTTCGAGCATCTTCTTCAACCTTGTTGTGATCCATTGGGCTTGAACTTGGGCCTTAGCTTCCATAAGCTTCCACTTGGGCTCAATTGGTGGGCTTAGGTCCTTTTGGGCTTGAATCCCTTAATGGGCTTGTGAAACCCATTATCACCATACCCGGCCCAATTAGGCCCAAACTTCCAATTTTGCAATCTTCTTTAATTTTACAAAATCAAATGTCCTAATACATTTTTCTATAAAATAAAGAAATTACAAATAACCTATTTATTACATACCCATATGAATAAATAATTACAAAATTACAAAATTGCCCATAATTAATTATTACAAACCGAAACTTGAATAATTAACTACAATCACAACATCAACCACAAACAAACATCCACATTGGTCTACGGCTCGGTCTAGTATTAGCAAACATAACCCGTTATGTCATAGGAACCCGTTCCAAAACCCCTTGCCTTTATCGGGCCTAGCCCAACCCATTTGGGCTCGACCCAATAACAAGATTATGGGCCTCGGCCCAATTAAAAAAACTGCTTGGGCTCGGCCCAAACAAAATTACATGGGCTCGGCCCAAATGACTTACATGGGCTCGGCCCAAATAAAACTTATGGGCCCGGCCCAATAACAAAAATGGGCTTCGGCCCAAATTTCACCCGAAATGGGCTTCGGCCCATTAGCCCGGTTTTTATATTTTTTTTTTTTGAACTTAGCCAAAAACGATAGCAAGATTAAATACAAAAATATCATGCATGTTAATTTTTGTAAAAAATCTTTCAAGGGGAAAATAAAAACCGAGAACCCGAAGCTTAGTATCCCGTATCCCGGCTCTTGATGCCATTTGTTGGGTTTCTATGGAATTTACAAACTTAGTTAACCGTTTAACTAGTTATAATTAATGCGGAAACGTGATAGACAAACTAAACATATGAACAACCTAGTTTATTCATTTCAAGATTACCAATAATCTATTTACTAGAAACCCGAAGCAAGGATCACATGATACGGGAACAACTAAACTATCAAAGCATATAAACACTTACAATCTTAACCCTTTAAGAGTTTAGTAGGTGGTTGAAGAAGATGATGATGAATGCAAGACTTTCAAAGGAAAACTCTCAAACCGAATATACCCCGAGCCTCCAACACGCACCGAGCTATGCTAGGGAGCTTGAACACGAAAAACCCGAGCCCTTTTTTTTCTTCCCTTCTTGGCCGTGAGGTAGAGAAAAAGGAAAAGAAGTTTTTTGGTGTTTTTGATTACTTGAAAGTGTTATCCAAATTATCATCCATCACATGCATACATAGGGTAGAGTTATATCCAAGTCCACACTCCATCTCCTTTTGCATGTTGACAATTTGACCAAGTTGGTGGGGTGTGGGGCCCACCCAAAACCGGCCCCAACATATTTTATTATTTTTTTTTTTTTTTGTTTATGTTATATATATATTTTATACTTTATAAAATATATAAACACCCCATCTTTTATAAACCATTTTATAAAAGAATACATAGTTAAATAATCATTCCAATAATAATTATTTGAATAAATAAATTAACCAATTAATTATTTAATACTTTCAAGTAATCATTCAGAAACCCGATTTTCTGAAAGTGTCGTGTTCTGTATTTGTCTTAAAGATCTTATCTTAACAAATACATAATTGGTGTGTGTCTAACTCGTTATTGGGTATGACCCGACTTGGATCAAACATAACTAGCCACATTAACTTAATTATGTGTCTCGGGCATACGATATTCCAACACTATATGGGCCGAAGCCCATTTTTGGTTAAATGGGCCGAGCCCATGAGTTTTTTAATTGGGCCGAAGCCCATGTGTTTTGCACATGTGGGCCGAAGCCCATAATCTAGTTATTGGGTCAAGCCCAAATGGGTTGGGCTAGGCCCGATAAAGTCAAGGGGTTTTGGAACGGGTTCCTAAAACATAACGGGTTATGTTTGTTAAAACTAGACCGAGCCGTAGACCAAAGTGGATGTTTGTTTGTGGTTGATGTTGTGATTGTAGTTAATTATTCAAAGTTTCGGTTTGTAATAATTAATTAGGGGCTATTTTGTAATTATTTATTCATATGGGTATGTAATAAATAGGTTATTTGTAATATCTTTATTTTATAGAAAAAATGTATTAGGACATTTGATTTTGTAAAATTAAAGAAGATTGCAAAATTGGAAGTTTGGGCCTAATTGGGCCGGGTATGGTGATAATGGGTCTCACAAGCCCATTAAAGGGATTCAAGCCCAAAAGGACCTAAGCCCACCAATTAAGCCCAAATGGAAGCTTATGGAAGCTAAGGCCCAAGTTCAAGCCCAATGGATCACAACGGGGTTGAAGAAGATGCTCGAAGCATTTGGATGCGGGATCGAGTGGGAGCTACAACATCCATGTGTCATGTGTCCCTTAGGATCGGACCTAAGACAAACACTTGTTTCGGCTAACAAGTGTGGTCTAACTTAGTGGCTCGTGTCTAGTATAATTGTGTATGCTTGTTAATTAATTGATTGTTTGATTGTGTGGTTGTTAGATATTAGGATATCAACTTCGTCACATAGAATTAATTAACAAAGCATAAAACGGGTTCTAATAATTATCGGTAATTACGTGACACATAGTTTAATAAAATGGATTTATTAACTAGCCGTCTCACGCCCATAATAAAATGGCTTTATTATAAATTAGAATTTTGAAAATGGTTTCAAAATATCATGTTACTAAATGCATGTTAGAACATGATTTAAAGTTTTACAACTAGAATTATTAAAACTAAAAATCCCTTTTAAAATTAAGGATAATAAGTTAAACACCATCCTTTTGTATAACGCTTAACATATTAGTAAGCTCTTAGTGGGAAAAAGGTCACCTAACCGCATAGAGTAAATTAATATGTTAAGGTAATATTGGCATATAAATGGGAAAAAGGTCACCTAACCGTTTGTATGTTAATATTACAAGTTGATACAAGTAGGACGACTTAAATTAGAACCATGTGAAGAGGGTCACCCAAACATGGGGTCTAATAGGTGTTGATGGGATAAACATGCCGACACGAAATATGATTTCGAACCGGTCCCATAAACTCTAGAAGTTGCAAAAGGGTTTGCAATTGTTATGAATAACTACCTTGATAAATCGACAATGGGAAAAAGGTCACCTAACCGGAGTCAGGTTTATCGTTGGATTCTAGATTTTAATTATTAATTATATTTGGTATATATATAAAAGGGTATTAATAATTAAAAAGGTAAAACACTAAAATGAACTTAATTAAAATTCTGCAGATGGCCGCACACGTCGACGACAACATAATCCCTAACGTCCAAAACGTATCTCTCCGATCTATTCTCGCTAAAGACCGTCTTAACCACAATAACTTTTCGGATTGGTTCCGAAATTTAAGGATTGTTCGAAAACAAGAAAAATTATATCATGTTTTGGAAACACCTATCCCCGAAGAACCGGAAGAGGGAAGTGAGGTCGAATATATGAATTGGGTCAAACTCACGGAAGATTCCATTCAAGTGTCATGCCTCATGTTGGCGACTATGGTTCCCGAAATCCAAAAGGATTTCGAAAACCATAATGCGTACGACATGATTACTCAACTTAAGGAAATGTTCCTTAAGCAATCAAGAGTTGAAAGGTTCGAAACGGTTCGAGCCTTGCATGCATGTAGAATGGATGATAATCAACCAGTTTCAACTTATGTACTTAAGATGAAAAGTTACATTGATCGCCTCGCCAAGCTCAATTGTCCCATCTCAAAAGAGTTAGCAACGGATTTGATCCTTAACTCTTTGTCGAAAAGGTTCGACACTTTCGTGTTAAATTATAACATGAACGGGTGGGACAAAACCATTGGAGAACTTCACTCAATGCTTAAAACAGCCGAGGCGAGCATGGGCAAAAGGGTTTTACCCATGTTTGCGATCAATGAAGGTAGATCCAAGAATCGGTCTCAACCCAATCCTAAGGCTAAGGTAGCAAAAAGAAAGGGTCCCCCTGTGCATCTTAAGGGTAAGGGCAAATCACCGGTTATGGCAAAGAAACAAAAGGTTATGGAACCGAAGGGTCATAAGGATGATCCTTGTTTTGGTTGTGGGGAGACCGGACACTGGAAACGCAATTGTCCGGTCTACCTAAAAGAGCTAAAAGACAAGAGGAATGTGGCGCATACCTCGGGTAATGTCTTTATGATTAATGTTGAGCTAAATCTTATTTCTTCTAACACATGGGTATTGGATACCGGATGTGGAACTCATATTTGCAATTGGTTGCAGGGGTTCAAAAGGAATGAAGACTTAAAGAAGGGCGAAGTGAATCTTTTCATGGGCAACGGTGCAAGGGTGCACGTGGTCGCTAGAGGAGACTTCACTTTATCGCTTCCAAGTGGTTTGGAAGTTGTTTTGAAAAATGTTTTGTATGCTCCTAGTTTGACTAGGAACATTATTTCTGTGCACCTTCTTAGACAATGTAACTTTGACTTTAAATTTGTAAGATCAGAAATGCATGTATCATCTAATGGTATCTTTTATTTTAAAGCTGTACCAAACAACGGTATTTATGAATTGGTTCATGATAATACCTCAAATAGCTCATTATATCAAACTTCTACTAAAAGACTCAAAAAGGATTTGAGTGATTACTACATTTGGCATTGTCGCCTTGGACACATAAACAAGAATCGTATAAATACTCTCCAAAAGAAAGGTCTTTTGAAAACAAACGAGTTAGGTTCGTTTGATGAGTGTGAATCTTGTATTCAAGGCAAGATGACCAAAGAGCCTTTCAAAGGTACAAATGAAAGGGCTAAGGATTTGTTAGGTATCATACATACGGATGTATGCGGACCTTTCAAGCCAGCTAGTAGGAATAGTGAAAGGTACTTCATTACCTTTACCGACGATTTTAGTCGATATGGGTATGTGTATCTAATGAAACACAAACATGAAGCCTTTGAAATGTTCAAGGAATTTCAAAATGAAGTACAAAATCAGCTCGACCGAACAATCAAGGTACTCCGCTCCGATAGAGGAGGCGAGTACCTAAGTGATGCTTTTCAAAGTCATCTTAGAGATTGTGGAATTATTTCACAGCTCACTCCTCCTGGAACTCCTCAACATAACGGAGTATCCGAGAGGAGGAATCGAACACTGTTGGACATGGTTCGATCAATGATGGCACGAAGCTCACTACCGCCGTCATTTTGGGGATATGCGCTACTTACAGCGGCTCGTATTTTGAATATGGCCCCGACCAAAAAGGTGGATCGAATACCCTATGAAGTGTGGCATGGAAAGGTTCCATCCTTTTCATATTTAAGGGTATGGGGATGCATAGTTTATGTTAAACGTGACACCCCAAATAAGCTTGAGGCTCGATCCATCAGGTGTATCTTCATAGGATACCCAAAGGATGATATAGGATATATATTCTATGATCCTAGTGAACAAAAAGTGTTTGTTTCACGCAAAGGATACTTCTTAGAAACTAGGTTCCTTATGGAAGGACCTAGTGAAAGGAAAGTGGAACTTGAAGAGGTTCAAGAATCACTTGATGATACACAGTTGGTCGATACTAGCTTTCAACACGAGGATGTTGAAGATGATCAAATGGTTGATCATACACACGTTGTTCGCAGATCTAATAGGATTAGTCGACCTCCCAAGAAATATGGATTTCTTGTGGATGATTGTTACTTGGTCGATTCGGATGAACCGATCTCCTACAAAGATGCTATGTCACAACCTGATTGTGACAAGTGGCTTGAAGCCATGAGCGCCGAGATGCAATCCATGCACGATAACCAAGTTTGGGAATTGGTTGATCGTCCACTTAACTCCAAACTGGTTGGATGTAAGTGGGTCTTCAAAAAGAAAACCGATATGCATGGAAATTTAGATACTTACAAAGCACGACTTGTAGCAAAAGGTTTCACGCAAACTCAAGGGATTGATTATGATGAAACCTTCTCGCCGGTCGCGATGCTTAAGTCGATCAGGATATTATTTGCCATTGCAGCTCATTTTGATTATGAGATATGGCAAATGGATGTCAAGACCGCTTTTCTAAATGGATATCTTGAGGAAGATGTCCATATGGTTCAGCCTGAAGGTTTTGTCGATCCATCTAATCCTGATAAAGTTTGTAAGTTAAAGAAATCAATCTACGGGTTGAAACAAGCATCACGGATGTGGAATCATCGTTTTAATGAAGAAATCAAAGCGTTTGGTTTCGTCCAAAACGGTGATGAGGCGTGTGTGTATAAATGGGCTAGTGGGAGTATAATCATTTTCCTTATTTTGTATGTCGATGATATACTTTTATTTGGAAATGATATACCAAGTATGGAAAACGTTAAAGCGTGGTTAAGTAGTCGTTTCTCAATTAAGGATCTTGGAGAAGCGACATATATCTTGGGAATAAAGGTCTATAGGGATAGACAAAGGAAATTGATCGGACTCAATCAAAGTGCATACATTGATAAAATCCTGAAAAGGTTCAGGATGGAAAACTCTAAGAAAGGTTTGGTACCTATTCCTAGAGGAACCGTGTTAAGCTCATCCCAAAGTCCTAGCTCTAAGGAAGAGCAGGATAGGATGAAGCATGTTCCTTATGCTTCGGCAATAGGATCTATTATGTATGCAATGATGTGCACCAGACCGGACGTCTCGTATGCTTTAAGCATAACGAGTAGATACCAGCACAACCCAGGTGACAGTCATTGGATGGCTGTCAAGAATATATTAAAATACCTTAGAAGGACTAAGGATATGTTTTTAATATATGGGTCTGGTGAGGAGGAACTCGTCGTAAAGGGTTACGTGGATGCGAGTTTTCAAACTGACCGAGATGATTCTCGGTCACAGTCGGGATATGTCTTCATTTTGAATGGAGGCGCTGTCTCTTGGAAGAGTTCGAAGAAGGATGTTGTCGCGTTATCCACTACAGAATCTGAGTACATCGCCGCTTCAATGGCAGCCCAAGAGGCTGCATGGATGAAAAAGTTCATCATGGATCTAGGGATTATCTCTACCATTCAGGAGCCCCTAGAGATATTCTGTGACAATGAGGGTGCTATTGCACAGATCAAGGAGCCTCGTGCTCATCAGAAAACGAGGCACATTGAGCGCAGATTCAACTACATAAGGGATGAAGTTGAAAAGAAGAAGATATGTATTCATAAAGTTCATACCGATCAAAATATTGCGGACCCACTCACGAAGCTCCTCGATAGGCCAAAGCATGAGGGTCATGTTTGTGCATTAGGACTTCGGTATTCTAGTGAGTGGATTTAATCTGTGTTTAGTGTTTGTATAAGAACGAATGTAATGGGTATCTCATGAAAATTAATTATGTTTAATTATTCAATGAGTTATGTTCTATATTTGCATGTTTAATCCATGAATAACTTATGTTGTTCTAAACGTCCGTAGTCGATCATGCTTGTGGGAACAAGTATGAAGGTAAGACTATTATGAACCCGGATTGGTTGATATTCATGTGATGAATATAAGGCATAGGTTTGCCACCAAGGTTCATAAATATTTGTGGGATACAAATATTGGACATGATCCGCTATCAAGGATCACTGCATGGAGTTAGTGCAACTGATCATAAGTAATCCTTGAGTAAAGGCGAGTATCATTGTGTCCTTTGACCTGAGATGCATATTGGATCCTGTTTTTCATCAAGTCTGATAACTTGACTCTCTTCTTTGTTTTTCGGTAACACGATGACGTAAAAGAAAGAGCTCAGATATCATACGAGATGTCAACAAGGATGTATGCAGTCAAGATGGGATTTGTTCCTCTTATGTGTTGAGAGTTTAGATGTCTAAGGCCTGTTAAGTTAAATCAATGAGAGAATGATCAATCTGTGTCTCTTCGATTTGACAGGACATCTAGTAACAAAGGGATGTAATGATAAGACTTACCTATATCATATCAAGTATGGACTTGAAGGGGATGATGTTATTGAATGGCACTTAGTCAAACACACTAGGGGTGGTGACCTGTTGTTAGGCGGTATTCACCATTAGCATTAACTTCCTATGAGTCTCGTGCAAGTGGGAGATTGTTGGAATACCATATGCCCGAGACACATAATTAGGTTAATGTGGCTAGCCGTGTTTGATCCAAGTCGGGTCATACCCAATAACGAGTTAGACACACACCAATTATGTATTTGTTAAGATAAGATCTATAAGACAAATACAGAACACGACACATTCAGAAAAACGGGTTTCTGAATAATTACTTGAAAGTGTTAAATAAATTAATTGGTTAATTTATTTATTCAAATAATTATTATTGGAATGATTATTTAACTATGTGTTCTTTTGTAAAATGGTTTATAAAAGATGGGGTGTTTATATATTTATTTTATACTTTATAAAATAAATAAAATAAAAAAAAATAAAAAAAAAAAAAAAAAATATAATAATTGGGGCCGGTTTTGGGTGGGCCCCACACCCCATGTCTTGGTCAATATTTTGTCATGAAAAGGTTGAGTGTGAACTTAACCAAAAACCTAACACCATGTTGGATGATGGTGTGTAATGATAAAAGATCAAGATCAAGATACATTATTATAACACTTTCAAGTAAACAAAAACCATAACACTTTCAAGTAAACAAAAACCATAACACTTTCAAGTAAACAAAAACCATAACACTCTTTTTCTTTCTTCTTGTTTACGGCCAAGGAAGAAAAGAAGGCTCGGGTCTCGGTTTTTCGTGTTCAAACTTCCTAACATAGCTCGGTGTGTGTTGGAGGCTCGGGGTACATTCCGTTTGAGGATTTTCCCTTTGAAAGTCTAGCATCAACATCATCATCTTCTTCAACCACCAACTAAACTCTTAAAGGGTTAAGAATGTAAGTGTTTACAAGCTTTGATAGTTTAGCTTTTCCGTATCATTTGATCCTTGTTTCGGGTTTCTAGTAAATAGATTATTGGTAATCTTATAACATGAATAAATTAGGTTGTTCATGTACACATTTTATAAACTTGTAACATATATATAAACATGGATACATATGTTTAGTTTGTAAACATCACGCTTCCGCCTTAATTGTGACTAGTTAAATGGTTAACTAAGTTTATAAATTCCATAGAAACCCAACAGTTGATATTATAACTCTTCTTGAACATGGTTGGAACAGCAGGCTTCTTAGTTTTAATAAACCAATGAGCACAGCCTTCCTTCCACCTAGGCTGCTCCTCCCATTCAGTCTCATCATTTTCCATCTCAGTACCCATATCGGCTTTCTCAACATCTGGGATCTCGTGTTCAACATTTTCTTCAATTATTTCACCTTCTTCAATCTCATCTTCAATCACAATCTGTGCTCCAATCTTCTCAATCTCCTCAATAGGCAGCACATCATCATCAAACATCACATCATCCTCTAGCATATCATCATCCAATTCTTTCAATGCATCGATCACATCATCATCATCATCAACCATCACCACCTCATCACCACCAACTGCACCCGCATACTCCCCCTGAGCTGTGGAAGTCCCAAGAGCTTGAGTAGTTCTTGGCAACTCACCACCTGTACCTTTCGGTGCATTGGGATCATCATCTCTGTCATTTCTCTTCTTCGTCCTTAACTCGTCGCCTCTACAGCCTGTCTCCCCCTGAGATGCCAAGAACTCCTTCATAGCATCTATAATTCTCCCATGTTCATCCAGGAGGGACGACTGTAGTTGATTCTCTGCTACAAGGCGCTGAATAGCCTGGGTCTGGATAAAGTTTATCCTTGATTGCTCTGCCACGACCCGTTCAAGTGCAGCTATTCTCTCCGAGTCTGAGAGGGTTGCATCGAAATCAAACCTCATGTTAGATGTATCTTGAGTATACTCAGCAGGGATCTCGAATGTAACCAGGACATCAGAAGCAGTTGTGGACGTAACCGCAGGTGGTATCGTGACCGACAACCCTGCAGTTGCAACGACGGTAGACTCTACAAATTGTGCCACCACCTCTGAAGGAGTAAGCGTTGGAGGTGGTAACGACACAATCTCCGGAGTCGTCGTCTGTAGTGTGATGGATGGGATGCCGACAGCTGATGTAGCCACCACGGGAACATCCGCGGCGCTTGTAACCTGTACAGAAGTAGGAACAATCGACATACCTGACAGTGCGGATGGAGCGAAACGTACAACCCTTGAAGTCTCTCCATCTCCCATACCTGCACCTGTCCTCTCACGTCTTGATCGTCTAATCAGCTTGTGAATATCCTCTTCTTCTTCTTCTGACTCAGTATCATCAACTGTCCTCTTCCTCTTCCCCAACGTCCTCTCACGTCTCACCAACATCCTTCTCGCCTCATCCATAACGTCATCAAGATCTGAGTCAGCCACCGTCGTAGCTGCTCTAGTAACACTCACTTCCCGAACCTGTGCAGCAGAGACCTGCACCTCTTCTTGCGGATCAAACCGATCCATGTCGAAGAATCCTTGGCCGCCAAATGCAACATCAAGGTCTACATCCTCCTCAGCCGACACCACAGGCACAGTAGGTACATCACGAGTTGCTCCTGCCTGTTGTGGTTGAGGGTTTCTGAACTCATCCCCCCGAGCTGGCACATACCCCGGGTTTATTAAGAACCCAAAGAGTGGAGTATGCCTTGGACGACATTCAGGCTTGCTCCTCGCACTCGAAGTACGACATTGAGCAAAGATACGTTTGCTCTCACTCTCCACGTATCGTATTGGGTGTCGTTGAGGCAAATTTGGAGCCACATGGTTCAAGATCAACTGGATGAATCTTGGATACATTATGAACCGCTCACGAGCCATCGCCCTCCTCTGTCTGTCTATCTCATAAAAGACCATCTGACTAAAGCTATAACGTTTGTTATAAGTCAGAGCAGTCATTGCTGACTGCATGGTCGCACCCATTCCGTCAGTACCTCCTTCCTCCCAGACATACACACAATCATGACGTGCATGAGGAAGCGCCACTGATCGAGCAGGAACCCCTTCCTCCTCTGAGTATCACCTAATGGACCAGAATAGCCCATTCGGAGAAACGCTCCATCACGGAACGGAGCAACAAACTCCGTAGGGTCATCCCTAGTCTCCTCTCCAAATCGTAACGCCACCCGTATTTGTTCAGACGAGAACAGAACTTCTTGGTTGTTGACGGTTGCACGCATAACCGGGGGCTCAACACGGCAATCATACTCCACAGTCTGCCAGAAATCCTCGATATTGGGTAAGGATATCGGCAGAGTCGTCGTGATAGCGTGGAATATCCTCGAGCGAAGAAGGAACGTGATTATCTCCCGGTAGTCCTCCACACCACTCGCTTCCGGGTCTAAGGTGATGAACATGTTGTGACCCGGGAAGAATTGCCTCTGGTTATCTCCGTCATCGCCTCCAGCACCTCCAGCACCTGCTACTGCAGCCATATCTGCAACAAACGAACCAAGTTAGATACACGTTAAGGTTTAACACAAGTTCGCTTATCACCATGAGCGAAGTTGTGATAACTTCTGTATAGGCGAAGTTATAGTTGAGGCGAAGTTGGGAACAACTTCGCTTCATCTTTAAGTTCGTCTAATAATTTAAAATTTTAAAAGGTCCAGGCGAAGTTAATGATAACTTCGCCTCACCACAACATCGCCTCAGGCGAAGTTTAGACTCAGGCGAAGTTATCCGTAACTTCGCCTAAACCTTAAGTTCGCCTGAATCTGAATCGACAACAGTAAGCAGAATCAACATCGAAAAGTTTGGTGTTTCGGCCAATTTTGACGATTTAGGAGACTAAAACACATGGTATTAAGGCAGTCCGGACGATCAGTTTGCTCATGAACACGTAAAACAAGTTTTGAAAGTCCGATTTGAAGGTCCGACGGTTCGAGGTTCATAATCGGGTCGAAACGACCACTGATTATCATTGAAGAACAAAGATTATACAATGTAATGGCATCACGAACCTTGAAACGTAAAGGAAACTGGGAAAAAGAACAAGTAATCGGAATAACAACAACTACGCTGATAACTTGTTAAGTTCGCCGGAAAATACGGAATAAGTTCGCTGAGATTGAAAGTTATGAACACTGTTGACCTTAAGAATTCTTTATATAGGGGCGGAGTTAAACAGGCGAAGTTGTGGATAACTTCGCCTAGGCGAAGTTATTCACAAGTTCGCCTAAAATTTTCAAATCAAACCCCTATAGTTTGAATATTTTGCAATTTTGTTTTAAAACTTACCTTTAAGAATTAAATGACACGTTCAAATCCAAGTAACCAGTTATAAAATCATAAACTACCTAAGTAACGAAAAACTTTTAAAAAATTAAAGTATAAGGGATCAAATTTCAGTCTCGATAGGGACTACTACGTTTTAGAAAAGATCCGAACAGGAATCATACTAACTACGTGACTGTCACATAGATCCGTGTTTAGCTGTATTATGACATATAGAGACAGGTTGTAAGCAGGTAAATAACTTAAGATGGTTTTCATCGTTTCTGTGATACGAGTTAGGTTCAATTAAGCCTCAAAATTTAAGTGGGCAACAACTCAGAGATTATGATGCCTCCTATCTATTCTCAAAGCATATTTGGCTTTCCCCAAGTCACCCCGAATTGACTTCGACCTTTAGTGTCAGATTAAGTTTGTAATTACTCTTCATCTCCTTCCCGTTCTCTCTCTTACTCCATGATTAAGAAGTCTTGATATGTTGAACTCTAGAATGTTTCAATAACTCATAAGTTTTTTTTTTTTTTTTTTTTTTTTTTTTTTTTTATGATAAACATTTACATAGACTTCAGAGTAGTAACCAACTGCAAGTCCCGAATCTGGATCACTGCAGTTTCTTGAAACGCTATCTTCACAGGAATCAGAACACTTACGGGCTCGTGTATGACTGGGTAATCGCTTTTCTGCCTATCATTCGGAAAGATATATATGAAGACATGCAGAACTCGTAAGGAGTTTCCACGTAAAATCAAGTAGTTTTAGTTTGTATCACATTTACTTTTATGCACCATAAAAAGTTACCATGACATACAATGACTGTCCTAAAGCCTTTTAAGGGTAATAACTTCACTAGTTAAGCACACAGAATCAGTATATCTATCATTTTCCAAGGTTGGATCAATTTTCTGTTAAACATAGCTAACGAACTTCTTACGAAGTAGTAGACTTGAAAAATAATTTCATTTCCCAAACAAAATTTTAACATTAATCGCCCCGACCAAAACAAAGTCTTCAGGTAAACGGCTATCCCGAAGATCCAATGGATCAGCTGGACCGACCACATACTAGTATGTATCCTTCTAAATAATTAATATGATCGACTAATTTTAAGTGAAAGAATGAAAACTCATCATAAACCGCCCCGGTCACTTTCAGTCATCTGGTTAATGGCTATCCTCAAAATCTACAAGTAGAAAATGAGGACCAAAACATATCCGAAGACAAGTCCTTCAAACTGAGGTAACCGACATATTTTAAGCGATAGTGAGGTTTTTTTTTTTTTTTTTTTAAATATAACATGAAAAGCATGGTTACTCGGGATTGATCATCCCATTCAGCTCGATAAGGTTTTGAAATCTTGTTTTGTCAAACGCTTTAGTATAAAGATCAGCGAAATTATCAAGCGTATCCACCTTTTCAAGCACAATCAGTTTCTTCTCAGCACAATCCCGTATAAAATGATGACGTATGTCAATATGTTTAGTTTTACTATGCTTCACGGGATTGTTAGTTACTGAGATAGCAGCTGTGTTATCAATGCAAATAGGTGTAAGTAAGAAATTCAGACCATAGTCGCGCAACTGTTGTTGAATCCAAAGAACCTGGGAGCAGCAGTTGGATGCTGCCATGTATTCTGCTTCACAGGTTGAAATTGCGACCGAAGTCTGTTTCTTGCATTGCCACGACACCAATCTGCCACCAAGAAACTGACATCCTCCAGTTGTTGACTTCTGACTCTGATTGCACCCTCCATAATCAGAATCTGTGTAAGCGACTAGCTCCAAGTCTCCTCCTCTCGGGTACCACAACCCCAGCTTCGGTTTGCCCTTGAGATACCGCAAGATCCTCTTCACACCCTTCATGTGAGATTCTTTTGGGTTTGCCTGAAAACGAGCACAAAGACAAACAGTGTTGGTACATGTGTGTCAGTAGTTCATAGTCTAGCATTTGTAATCGAGTCTGTAATGTAATTATGTTTATGATTATGTTTATGTTTTTGTACGTGCGAAGTTGTCAACAAGTTCGCTCAGGCGAACTTGTTGAACCAGCGAAGTTATTGACAACTTCGCCTATGGCGAAGTTGTCGTGTATATAAACTGTTCAGCGGAACAGTTTCGGTAGTTGGTTTTTTAGGTTTTCGTTTCAGTTGTTCAGTGAACGTGTTACGTGTCAGTGTCTGTAATAGTGACCTCGAGTCACGTGTTCGGTTATCAATATAACGTGTGCGTTCATTGTTCGTGTGTTTGTTTAAACATATTCTGCACTCGTATCTAACTACGCAGGGATTCCGCACCTGCGTTGTTATCGACATCCCGTGTACGATCCGTCCAGGAGCCTACAATTGGTATCAGAGCCATCGGCTCGATTGTGAGGTTCGGGATTTCACGCGGGTGTAGAAAACGTCTCGTTTGACCTATTCGCGGGACGTGTTTTTGTTGGGATTGTGTTTTACTCGTGTTTGACAGTCATTTTCAAGCCATTACATCGATCGGAAACTGCTAGATTGACGAAATCAGATCTGAACAGTTTCCTTGTTCATCGGGCGAAGTTATCTCTTCAGGCGAAGTTGCCGTCACCGGAAGTAGGGTTTCGGCGAAGATATAAGGATTAAGCGAAGTTAAGCACAACTTCGCCTACCCTCATAAGTTCGCCTCAGCGAAGTTATCCTCAACTTCGCTCACCTCCCAAGTTCGCTTACCTCCTAAGTTCGCTCATTCTAAGCGAAGTTATTTTTAACTTCGCCCAGTCAAGCGAATTTAAGACCCAGTGAAGCACAGTAAAACTAAACATATTGACATTCGTCATCACTTCATACGGGATTGTGCTGAGAAGAAACTGATCAAGATTGAAAAGGTTGATACGCTGGAAAATTTTGCTGATCTGTTTACAAAAGCGTTTGATAAATCCAGATTTCAAAACCTAATTGAGCTGAACGGGATGATCAATCCCGAGTAACCATGTCTTTGTGTTTATTAAAAAAAAAAAAAAAAAAAAAAAAAAAAAAAACGTCACTATTGCTTAAAATTAGTCGGTTACCTCCGTTTGACGGACATATCCACGGATATGTTTTGGTCCTCGTTTCTACTTAGAAAATGAGGGTCGCCATTAACCAGATGACTGAAAGTGACCGGGGCAGTTATGGTGTGTTTTCTTTCTGTCGCTGTAAATTAGTCGGTCATACATAGTTAGAAGGACACATACTGGTATGTGGTCGGTCCAGTTGATCCATTAGATCTTCAGGATTGCCGTTTACCTGAAGACTTTGACTTGATCGGGGTGACTGAAGTCAAAAGTTTTGTTAATGGGAAATGAAATTACTTTTCAAGTCTATTACTTCGTATGAAGTAAATGTGCTATGTTTAACAGAAAATTGATCCAACCTTGGAAAATGATATATATACTGATTGTGTGTGCTTAACTAGTGAAGTTATTAAGCTTAAAAGGCTTTAGAACAGTCATTGTATGTCATGGTAATTTTTATGGTGCGTAAAAGTGTATGTGATACTAACTTAAACTACTCGATTTTACGTGGAAACTCCTTAAGAGTGTTGAATGTCTTCATACATATCTTTCCGAATGATAGGCAGAAAAGCGACTACCCAGTCATACACGAGCCCGTGAGTGTTCTGATTCCCGTAAAGAAAGCATTTCAAGACACTGCAGTGATCCAGATTCGGGACTTGCAGTGGTTTAGTACTCCGAAGTCTATAAGTATGTATCGTAAAAAAAAAAAAAAAAAAAAAAAAAAATGTGTATATTTTCAGTACTTATGAGTCATAGTCACAATCAAGACTTCTCAATTCTGGAGTAAGAAAAGAACGGGAAGCAGACAACGAGTATCTACAAGTTAATCAGACACTATGGGTCGAAGTCAATTCGGGGTGACTTGGGTATAGCCAAATACGCTTTGAGAATAGATAGAAGGCATCATTATCTTTGAGTTGTTGCCTACTTAAAATTTTGAGCTCAACTGAACCTTAATCCGTATCACAGAAACGATGAAAACCAATTTAAGTTATATACATGCCTGCAACCTGTTTCTCTATGTCATAATACAGCTAAACACGGATCCAAGTGACAGTCACGTAGTTAGTATGATTCCTGTTAGGATCTTTTCTAAAAACGTAGTGGTCCCTGACTAGACTGAAATTTGATCCCTTATTTCGTTAAATTTTTATAAGTTTTTGTAGTTGTATTATTGTATAACTGGTTACTTGGACATGATCATTTTTGTTTAACTCTTTTTGGAAGCTTCTAATGTTAAGTGCAAGATTTTTCAAACTTAAAGGGTTGATTTTGAAATTACGGGCGAAGTTGTTGAATTCGGCGAAGTTGTGCTTAACTTCGCCTAGGCGAAGTTAAGCGTAACTTCGCCTGAACAAACTCTGCCCTATATAAGGACTTTTAAATCTGGAACAGTACCATAATTTTCAAGTTCCGGCGAACATAAAATCAAAAACCAAATTATCCGGCGATCTTGTTTGCTTTTCGATTTCGATCTTTGTTTCCAGTTTCTAGTGTTCACTGACGGTATGTGTTGTCAATATCATTCCCAAACATACTCGTTCGTTATAGTTTTACCCGGTTCGAGACCTCGGGTCATCGAACCTTCAAAACCTAGTTTTTCAACCGTGTATTACGTGTTCATGGACGACCTTTACGTCTCAAAACCATTAATATAAGCTGTTCTCTACTCCTGGATCGTCAAATCGTTGCGAAAACATCGGATCTATGCCCTTTGAATCTGAACAGTCGCCGTTTCAGATTCAGGCGAAGTTAAGGTTTAGGCGAAGTTATCCACAACTTCGCCAGGAGATTAATTTCGCCTGTGGCGAAGTAATCCGTAACTTCGCCTTGAACTCAATTTCGCCTGAGGCGATGTTGTGATAAGGCGAAGTTATCATCAACTTCGCCTATACCAATTCACTTAACAGTTTCTAGACGAACTTACAGATGAAGCGAAGTTGTTCCCAACTTCGCCTCACCGTTAAGTTCGCCTATACAGGTTTACTCACAACTTCGCTCGTGGTACATAGCGAACTTGTGAGTTGCTTACACATTGTCTAACTTGTTTTGTTTTGTGCAGATATGGCTGCTATTGGAGGTGCTGGTGGTGATGACGGTGATGATCAACGACAATTCTTTCCGGCCCATAACCAGTACATCATTTTAGATCCAGACGCAAGAGGCGTAGAAGACTACAGGGAGATAATCACATTTCTCCAGCGATCAAGAGTCTTTCATGCGATCACAAATACACTGCCCATTTCACTGCCTAACATTGAAGACTTTTGGCAGACAGTGTACTATGATTGCAGGCCTGAGCCTCCGGTGATGCGAGCAACCGTAAATGGTCATGACATACAGTTTTCTTCGGAAGATATACGGTTGGCTTTGCGGTTTGGGGAAGAAACAAGAGATGACCCAACGGAATTCGTAGCTCCTTTTCGTGATGGAGCGTATTTGAGGATGGGTTATTCGGGTCCACTGGGGGACTCGCAGAGGAGGAAAGGGTTTTTGCTGGATCAGTGGCGCTTCCTGATGCATGTGTTGATTGTATGCATGTCTGGGAGGAAGGCAGGAACGGATGGGATGGGCGCGACGATGCAGTCTGCCATGGCTGCGCTGACTTACAACCGTCGATATTCATTTAGTCAGCTGATCTTCTACGAGATCGATCGTCAGAGAAGGGCTGTGGCGCGCGAGCGATTTATCATGTATCCTCGGTTCCTACAAATGATTCTGAATCATGTCGCTCCGTCGCTACCGCAGAGACGCCCTATTAGATACGTCGAATGCGTGACGAAACGTATCTTTGCTCAGTGCCGCACTTCGAGCACTCGTAGCAAGCCTGAGCTGCGTCCCAGGCATACTCCATTATTTGGGTATCTCATCAACCCGGGGTATGTTCCTGCAGGAGGGGACGAGTTCAGAGACCCACAGCCACATCAGGCGGCAGCACCCCATGCTGTACCAGCTGCGCCTGTTGTATCTACTGTGGTTTCTGCTGCTGTGCCAGCTGCTGCATCTTCTGCTGGGCCTACTACTGAAGATGTCGATCTTGATGCTGCTTTTAGCGGCCATGGATTGTTTGATATGGATGTATCAGTTTCTCAGGTCATGGATGTTACTAGAGCAGTTACTTCGGTAGCTGACTCCGATCTTGACGAAACGTTTGCTGAAGCGAGACGACTGATGGTGTCTCGGGAGAGAACTACGGGAAAGAGGCCGAGAACTGTTGACGAGGATGATGAGGAAGTTGATGAAGAGGAAGCAGTTCAGATTGTGCTCAGACGTTCACGAAGAGAACGGACAGGTATGGGTTCGGGAGCTGGTGAATCTTCGAGGCTGGTACGTTTTGCTCCACCTGCCTTGTCTGGTATGTCTCTTATTCCTACTACAGCACAGGTTACTGCTGTCGAGACGTCGGCCCCAGCAGTTGTGTCTCTACCACCCCAATCGCTTACTCCACCGGTGGTAGTTGCACGATTTGTTGAGTCGACCGTCACCACTACTGCAGGGTTACCAAGTGTACCACCTGCGGTCACTTCTGCTGCTGATGTCCCGCCAACTCCAACGCCTACTTCTGACAACGAAAGGATTGCATCGCTAGAGCGGATTGTTGCTGAACAGACAAAGACCATTCAAAGCCTAGTGGAATCCAATCGACTACAAGCAGCCCTCCTAGTTGAACACGGACAAGTAATAGATGCCTTCAAGGCATTCTTGGCATCTCAGGGGGAGAAGACTTGTAGGGGAGATGAGTTGAGGACGAAACGGAGAGAAGTTCATGACGATGATCCCAATGCACCGGAAGGTGCAGGTGGTGAGCTGCCAAGAACCTCTCAGGCTCTTGGGGCTTCCACAGCTGAGGGGGAGTCTACAAGTGCAGCCGGTGACGACGTTGTAGATGTTGATGATGATGCTGATGTTGAAGATGTTATAGATGCGTTGAAAGAGTTGGATGAGGAGGATGATGAGTTTATGAATGAAGATGATGTGCTGCCTGTTGATGAGATCGAGAGGATCGGAGAGCAGATTACTGTTGAAAACGTGATAGAGGAGGGTGAGATTGTAGATGACTCCGTGGAACACGAGATTCCGGAGGTTGAGAGACCAGAGTTGGGTGATGAGAGCGTGGTGGAAGATACTGAATGGGAGGAACAACCGAATTGGAAGGAGAGTTGTGCTCACTGGTTCATAAAGACGAAGAAGCCGGCGGTCCCTAAGATGTTCAGAAAAAGTTACAATATTAAGGGATACGCAGAAGCTAAGAAAGGTATTATCTGCTGGTTATATGACGAGCAGCTGCGGCTCTTCGTGATCAAGAGATACGATGGCATTCAGTACTTCAGGAGAACGTTGAGATCTCTAAACACACTGCCAGAATGTGAGGTAAAAGATTTAGCCAGACTGGGATTGATAAACAGAAGTGAAGACAACATGGCTAGAATCATCGGGAAGATCGTGTGGAAAGAGTGCGTTAAAGAGAAAAAGTTTGAGCTACTGAAACCACAAAAGGGGAAACTTGTCGAAGACAAGGATAGAGGTCTGAGAGTTGATGGAAAACCTTGGATGGTTATGAAATATAAACCGATCCGGTGCCTTAAAGAAGTACCGATGAAGCTCATGCCCAAGGACGTGCTCAAAGACCTAAAATGGTGGTTCGTGGATTGTGAGACAGCGGAGGCGGTAATGGAAGATGAGGATGAACAAGAAGTGCTTAGGGTTTACGACCCGATGCATCTTGTTAATCTATCGCAGGCTGATCTGAAAGTGCTCAACGAGAAGAAGATCTTCTACATTCCTGCTTGGAAGGATCAAGCTAGGAAATATCAACGGGTGGTGTCGGTATGTGTTAGAGAAGGAGCGCACGCGTAGAGATGCAAGATTACAAGACTCAAGATTTGAAGATCAAGATATGAAGCTACTGCCAAGGGGGAGTCTGTTGGTACATGTGTGTCAGTAGTTCATAGTCTAGCATTTGTAATCGAGTCTGTAATGTAATTATGTTTATGATTATGTTTATGTTTTTGTACGTGCGAAGTTGTCAACAAGTTCGCTCAGGCGAACTTGTTGAACCAGCGAAGTTATTGACAACTTCGCCTATGGCGAAGTTGTCGTGTATATAAACTGTTCAGCGGAACAGTTTCGGTAGTTGGTTTTTTAGGTTTTCGTTTCAGTTGTTCAGTGAACGTGTTACGTGTCAGTGTCTGTAATAGTGACCTCGAGTCACGTGTTCGGTTATCAATATAACGTGTGCGTTCATTGTTCGTGTGTTTGTTTAAACATATTCTGCACTCGTATCTAACTACACAGGGATTCCGCACCTGCGTTGTTATCGACATCCCGTGTACGATCCGTCCAGGAGCCTACAAACAGCAAACATTATATCAGGCCTAGAAGCAGTTAAGTACATTAAAGAACCTATAATAGCCCGATACTGAGTTGGGTCCACATCTGCATCACCGTCTGACTCAGCACCCAATTTGTGATTGACGCAGATTGGAGTGTCGAATGGAGTGCTGTCCTCCATCTTGAAGCGTTTGAGCACATCATGGACATACTTGGTCTGATGAATGAACATCCCATCCTTCTTCTGATCAACCTGCAATCCTAAAAAGAAAGTTAGTTCACCTATAGCACTCATTTCAAACCTCTTTTTCATGACGGCCTCAAAATCTTGACACATGGAGACTTTAGATGCAGCAAAGATAATGTCATCCACGTAGACTTGCACCAGCAGGAAGTCGCTTCCTTCTCTCTGAACGAACAACGTGCTATCTATCTTCCCTCTTTCAAACCCATTTTCAAGCAAGTAATCTGATAAAGTTGAATACCAGGCACGAGGTGCCTGATGTAGTCCATACAATGCCTTGCTTAACTTGTACACGTGATCAGGAAAGTCTGGGTCAGGAAAACCCGGAGGTTGCTCAACATACACTACCTCATCAACTTTCCCATTCAGAAACGCACTCTTCACATCCAACTGAAATACCTTCATCTTCTTATAAGCAGCGAACGCCAAAAACAATCTAATGGCTTCCAACCTTGCGACAGGAGCGGACACTTCATTATAATCAATCCCCTCTTGTTGATTAAATCCTTTCACAACTAGCCTCGCCTTGTTTCTTATGATAATCCCTTTCTCATCTCTCTTGCACTTAAACACCCATTTTGTGCCTATCGCATGCACATTCTTCGGTTTTTCAACCAAATCCCATACTTCCATTTTCTTGAACTGAGCCAACTCTTCTTGCATGGCTTCGACCCACGAGCTGTCCTTGAGAGCCATTTGATAATTCTTCGGTTCAATCTGGCTGATAAAGCAGGTGTACAAGCATTCGTTGATTATCCCTGACTCCTTGATGCTTGTGTAAACACAGGTGTGCTCATTCAAGCTACGTCTTGTTTGTACACCGGAGGACACATCGCCAATCACATTCTCCAAAGGGTGATCTTTATGAATTCTCGTGGTTGGAACAGAACCGACATGCAAATTGTCTTCCAAGTTAGAAGAGAGCTCGTCAATGGTTGTTTCATGCTGAGAGTGAAATGGATTGAAAAATTCTTCTTCAGTCGAGGTAGCAGGGGTATCGACAGCATTTGATGAGGAAGGTTGACATTTATCGATCAGCTGTCTTTGCAATAGGTTTTCTTCCTCATCAAGGATCATCTTCGTAGCAACTCTCTCTTCTTCTTCAGCAATATCCAAATACGGTATGTTAAAAGACTTAAAAAGTTTAACATAGTCGAAAAACTCAGCAGGTCCGTTGCTAGGTTTTGGCGGTTGGTAACTTGTGATGTCGGTGTTACACACCACCTCAACCTTGCTGGTCGATGTATTGAAGACACGTCTGTTGGGAGTCCCAACAACATAACCGACTAAGATTCCTTCATCGGCTACTTCACCAAATTTAGAATTTGTCTTCAAAATCGAACAAGGGGACCCGAATGGTTCAAGACCACTCAAGTTGGGCTTTCTCCCATGCATAAGCTCATAACACGTTTTACCAAGTCTTTTAACAGTTAAGACTCTATTCAGAACATAACAGGCTGTAGCAACAGCTTCAGCCCAAAACACCACAGGAAGCTTCGAATCAGCCAGCATAGTTCTGGCTCCTTCAATTAATGTTCTATTCTTCCTTTCAGCCACTCCATTCTGTTGCGGTGTATACGGAGCGCTGTATTGGTGTTCAATCCCTCTCTGAAGGCAGAAGATCTCCATCTCAAAATTCTTGAACTCCGTTCCATTGTCACTCCTGATGAACTTAACCCTTTTATCCATAACGTTCTCAACTTTGGTAATCAAATTCTTCACCATCTGAGCCGTTTCGTCTTTTGATTTCAGGAAATACACCCACGAATATCGTGAGTAGTCATCAGTGATCACCAAGCAATAAGAAGTACCTCCTAGACTTTTTGCATACAAGGGACCGAAGAGATCCATGTGAAGCAATTCTAGAGTACTGGCAATTGAATTGACTTTCTTGGTGAGATGAGATTTCTTGTGCTGCTTTCCCTTCTTGCACGCTATACATTTATCTTCAAAATTGAAATTCTTCAAGGGAACGCCCAGCACAAGTCCATTCCTGACAATGTGGTTCATCTTCCGAAGATGAATGTGCCCCATTCTCCTATGCCACAATTCGGACTCTGATTCACTCGCTTTTGTCATAAGGCATGATTCTGCCATGGCCATTTCAGTTGATCTCATATCCATAATATATGTATTTCTTTCACGTGGAGCCTTCATCAAAATCCACTCCTCTGGTATCTGAAAACCAGGTTTCAACACAATCGCCTCATTCTTTGTAAAATGAACGGTGTACTCCTTATCATAGATCTGCGACACACTCAGCAGATTGTGCTTCAATTCTTCTACAAAGTTAACCTTCTCCAAAGTCATCTTTCCGTTTGACACCGTTCCCATTCCAGTAATCTTGCCACCACTTTCACCGGCAAAGCTCACTCTCCCTCCTTGAACAGGTTTCAAATCGTGTAACAAGTATTTGTTACCCGTCATGTGCCGGGAACAGCCGCTATCTACAACCCAAAGATTGTTGGCAGCCCTGTTCAACTGTTCCTGCACAATAAAGCAAAAGATTAGAATTTAGGGACCCAAGACCAATTGGTCTTAGATCTATACATCCCAAACTTTGGCTTTCCAAAGTTAGTATCTCGATAATTCCTGTAAGTCCTATTAGAAAACCTCCTTGAAGATTGATTGAGAGGCCTTCCAAACCTTTGAGAATTGAAAGAATTATAGCTTGTGGTTTGGTTATTAGCAGTGTAAAACTGAGATTTATTTCTATGAAAACCTGAATTAGTCACATTTTTGAATTTTAAGTGGTTTTCATTTTTAGGAGCATGAAAATTACTATTAGGCTTATTCTCAGTTTTAGTAGGCCTTACACCTCTGAATCGCTGCTTCAGAGGGAAATTTGCAACAAGATGTCCTAATTGATTACATCTAAAACAACATCTATGCTCAACTTTTTTATCAACCAGTGTTTTAGATGTCGAGGCCTGATTACCGCCCGTTCGTCTCACATATGGTGGAACGTACGAGTTTAGTGGAGTACTCCTTTTATTTGTTTTATCTTTTTCTCCACTCTTGGGTAACACAACCTCCTCTTTTGCCTTACCAGACTCGGATGACTTATCCGAATCTGACGAGACTGGACTTTGATCAGAAATTTCAAAACTTGAAACAGGCGAACTTGTTTCGCCTCTACTAACATTTGGTTCTTTAACAGTTACTTTAATTGGCACTATCTGAGCAACCTCAAAGTCAACAGATTTCTGAACACTAGGGTTAAAAGTGTAATTGTGATTATACGGTGGTGGAACCTCATGATAACCGATTCCTCCCCTCTTGACAGAGGAACCTTGATCACTAACAAGGTGATCAAGAATAGCAGAGGAATTTCTGAACTGTTCCATTTTTTGATTCAGTTCCACCACTTTCACCTGGTGGTCAGCAATCTGTTTTTCTCTCTCAGCAATTAGTTTGGTCTTTTCTTCCAAAACTTCATAGCTTAAATCAATCACTTCAATTTTTTCAGCAAGTTTTGTTTTTAGACTTTTAACATCCTTTTCACAAGCTTTTGTTTTAATTTTATAATTATTTTCTCTTGATTTAATAAAGTGATGATCTTCTTTTAAGGTTTTAAATTCAGCATCCAACCTAACATACTGATCAGTTATGGTTGCTAGTTGCTCAGACAAGTTTTCACATTTAGAGCATGTAAGTTTAGAACATACCTCGGAGAGCTGGTCATTAACGTCTGCCATAAAAGCTTTTTCCTCTCCGGTAACCTTCTCACTTTCTTCAGATTCTACCTTTGCCAAATTTTCCTGCTCAAAAGTTTCTTTAGACAGCAGGTTCCAGTTGTATTCACCATCTTCTCTGGACATCATGGCACTATAATCTTTTCTACCCTCACTTTGCTGTGGAGACCTACCCTGACTTCGTTCCACACGCTCATTCCTGCATTCTTTTGCAAAGTGACCGTTTTGTTGACAATTGTAGCATCTCACCTTTGCCTTGTCAAACCCCGGCTTTCCACCGACAAACTTCCTTCCCGTCTTTCTCATAAACCTCTTTACTCTTCTCACGATCATGGCTATTTGCCATTGTAAATCCATTTCTTCCATATCGTCAGCATCAATCTGATCGTAATCTTCATCCAACATAGCTGGATCAACAATCTTCCCTTGAATGTAGTTCTCATAGGAAGCAATGAAAGAAGCATAGAGACCAAACTGCTCTTCAGCAGACTTGACACTCATAGGCATCTTGGAGTAGTTGTTGCTGGGAGAACTTGGAGAGCAACTACTCTTGCTTACCTGGAGTTGAG
This sequence comes from Bidens hawaiensis, assembly GCF_021521415.1. Classification (NCBI taxonomy): domain Eukaryota; kingdom Viridiplantae; phylum Streptophyta; class Magnoliopsida; order Asterales; family Asteraceae; genus Bidens; species Bidens hawaiensis. The sequence goes on from NW_027494981.1 coordinate 231,022, forward strand.
AACCACTCGATCCAGCTGCTACATAGCAAACATCCCCATTTGTGTTAACTGACACATGCCCCTCATGTGATGAGTTGGGGCCCGACTCTCCCTTTGTGTAGTAGGCAGCAGATTCAGTCTTTGATCCTGAGCTAGTGTTGACTTTAGCTCCATACATACCTGGATCTTGAACATGATCCATAGGTGTCTCTTTTCTGACCATGTTAAGCTCAAAGGTTCTGAGCTTGTTGACTGCCGTTTCAAGATCATATGTGGGAAAGTCCTTGTCTTCCCTCATCAGCACAGTGTACATCTCCCATTTTGGTGGGAGAGCATCTAGAAGCTTCTCAACTATTTCTTCTTCTCGGTAGGAAATTGAATAGTTGCTCAATTCAGTCATTAGATGGTAATATCGAGTGATAATATCATCTAAGGATTCATTCTTCAAATACTTGAAGACTGAGAACTGGGTTTTGAGCAATTTTATATTTGAAGCACGGATTCCTACATTCCCTTCAAATCTGTTCTCAAGAGCTTCCCAAAGCTCTCTTGCTGACGTATACTTTCTGAACGTATGAAGGATCTCTTGAGGAAGAGCCATAGTGATAGCAGCATGAGCCTTGCTCTCGGCCTCATACATCTTTTTCTCTTCTTCTTCCATTTTACTATATTTTTTAATTTGATCACGACCTTCATACTCCATAACTGGTGGAATATAACCATCCTGGATGCATACCCACATCTTCGCATCCTGGTATTTGACGTATTGTATGAACCGATCCTTCCATGCAACGAAATCGGTTCCCTTCAGCAATCTTGGGGCCTTGGTAGCTGACCCTGCTTCAACTTCCATCTTCACTAACTCAGAGATGTTGATCGACGACATCTTCCCCGAAAAGTAAGAAACCTGAAAAATTAAGAAATTGTTTTTTTTTTATTAAAGTACTGTAGGCGAAGTTACGGATAACTTCGCTTGAAGTAGGCGAAGTTGTAGAGAACTTCGCTGAAGAACTTCGCTGATAACACTGCTGATTAACTTCGCTGATTCTTAACTTCGCTTGAGGTAAGCGAACTTAAGAGGTAGGCGAAGTTGTAGAGAACTTCGCTTGAGTTAGGCGAACTTGAGAAGGTAGGCGAAGTTGTGGATAACTTCGCTTAACCTTATATCTTCGCCGAAACCCTACGCACAGTGACGGCAACTTCGCCTGATGAACACGGAAGATTTGCAGATCTGTAAATCGGATTTTAACGAGGTTTTTGACGGTGTAAAGGCTTGAACACGATGGTAGGAGGTAAGAATGATCAAAAACACAGAAAACACGTCCCGCGAATAGTCGAAACGGGACGATTTCTACACCCGCGTGAATATCCCGAACCACACAATCGAGCAAAAGCTCTGATACCAATTGTAGGTTCCCTGGACGGATCACACGAGATATCCCGGTCTACTCAGGTGCGGAATCCCAGCGTAGATCGTTACGAGCGTAGAAAGCAAATCAGACAAACACACACGAATATACCGAAACACGTTATATATTAATAACCGAACTCACGTGATATGAATCACTGATACAAACTTAGATCGACTCGATCGACTCAAACGACTAACTGATTAACCAACACAAAACAAGCCGTAACCTATATATAAATACACGACAACTTCGCCTGGCATGTTCAGGCGAAGTTGTCCATAACTTCGCTTGTTCAACAAGTTCGCCTAGGCGAACTTGTTAACAACTTCGCTTAAACAAAAACATAAATAACATTACAGACTCGATTACAGACACTAGACTATGAACTACTGACATTTATGCACCAACAATGGGTTTTTTTTTAACATGTGATCCGATTGGATTTGCCATGCGATGCTACTCATTCACACTTAACAAAATTTTCAAAATTTTAGCTTTGAAAATTTTTTTTGTTTTCTGTTTTATTAATTTTTTTATTCTTTAATTTTGTTTTATAAAATATTAGTACTAATGTCTCTGTTTGATGATGTTTTGCAGAAACATAACATGCATTGTCCATTGGATCTTCCTAAAAGCAGAAAGCACAAGGTCTTTATGTCCATGATCATGGGATTAAAAGCATCTCCTCTTGCTGATGCCGTCACAGCCAGCCCTAATATTCATACTCGTTCGATTGAAGTGTTTTGGAAGAATGCTAAAGGGGTTAAGGACTCCGTTACAAGTAAGGTGGCTGGGAAGAAGCTTGCAATCTCTGAAGCAGACATCAAGAGAATGTTGAACATCAAAGATTCCCCTGATCACTTATTCAAGAAATTTAAGAAAGAGGAGTTACATGAGTTCGTTGTGAAGATGGGGTATGACACAAAGTGGAAGACGTTGGAAAAGAGGCATATTCCTCCATACTAGAGATACTTGTTTCAAATCGTGGTTCACTGCCTATCTGATCTAGTGGAGGATTTGATAGTCTAAGAACATATTAGGTTAGCGTAATGGCATGCTTGACAAACAAAATGCATCTAAATTATTCAAGACTCGTCTTCTTACGCATGCATGCCAATGCTTTTACTAATAGTTCTTGGATGATGTATCCAAGATTTGTTCAGCTATTACTTGATGACATGCTGCCTGAAGTACTGAAGCCTGTGTATTAGGTGGAGGTTGATGAAGATGGGTATGAGTTACCATAGTTGGAAACTCATCATGCGAAGATGGTGAAGCAGACTGTTTTTGGTTCCATGCTGAGCACAACTGCTAGAGGTTACCAATACAGAGGCAGAGTTCTTTGTGATATGTTTGGGCTATTTGCTAAGACTAAATTAGATGGTGAAGAGTCTGGAGATGAAGAGGAAAGTTTTGATGAGTTTGATGATGAAGAGACTGAGACAGAGATTGAGGTTGAGAAATTTGTGAAGAAGTGGGCGGGTAAGTTTGTGAAGATGAAAGAGGAGAAGAAAAGGAAGGCTAACCTTCGGCTGGAGGTTCTTCTTATCAAGAAGAGCAACAAAAGGCCAACCTCGAGCAGCCATTGAAGTGGTTGAAGAGAGTTGGAGACTCCAAGAAGGCCCCTTCCTTGGTGATAAAGCTATCTACTGCCACTAGGATAGAAACCACCACAAACTACCCTACTTGATCCCTACATAGCATCCCTTGAAACCCTAAAACATGAACTGGCCAAACTCAAAGAATAGCAAACCAAAGTTCCCCGAACAAAACCAAACCAAAATCCAAACCCTCAAAGTTTAACCTACATGACTAGCCCCGAATTCTCTCCCACACAACAAACTGTGCCTATCCAAGGCCCATCCCTACCTAGCCTAGACATACCCACAACCTCTCCTAAACAACCCATATAAACATTATCCATTCATCAATCATTTTCCCTTCAACTTACTACCTCAAGCCTAGACCCCCATTTCACCTGGCTAACCTTTTACCTCCTCACTCAAGTCACTAAATATCTTTACCTCAACCTTAGGACCACATTCATCTAAACCTCCACATTCACTTCCTCGCCTGCCTGCCAACCTATCACCATACCAATCCAAACTATAACCCTAGCCCAAACCTTACCCTTAGCTCACTTCACCACCTAACAAACCAAAACTGTAACCTTACCCTTACAATCAACTACCCAATCTTCCCTATCAACATCCCACCCTCAACAAAAATCCTAGCCCTAACACCCTTCTCTAATGGTAAGTACAAAAAGACTCTAGTGTAGACGGATCATATATTAGATAGGATTGTTGCAATAGAGGAATCCAATGCTAAGAGGGATGAGCATTAGATAGTGATGATGGAGTTTGTAAAGAAGCAGAAGGAGAAGGCTGTGGAGTCGGAGAAGGAGAGGGTGGTGATGGATGAAAGGATTGGGAGGTTGGAGATTGAGAGAGATGCTGAAAAACGACAAATTACACAGTATGAGACCATGATTGAATCTCTCCAATCGTGAGCAGAAAGTCTACAAAAGTTGTTAAACGATCAATCAATGTCTCTCACCACACGTCATGCTGAAACAAAGAGACTACGATCAAGAATAGCTTTTCTTGAGAATGACTTGCTGCCTTCCTCCCACATTGAGACAATTCTAAGGAGCGACTTGAACTTAGAGGTCGACAGGTTGTTGTGTGTGATGGAAGGATTAGAGTTAAGGATCACTTTCCATCAAAATAATCAAAGGTCCTCAGCCAGGTTAGAGATTGAGATGCTAAAGCTAAGTTAGAAGAACATAGCCAGTTGAACGAGGCTCAGATCAAGATCAATGAAGACCTAGTCAGCAAGTACAACTTTGCATCTGAGCTTATGAAGATAACATATGAGGACACTGATGATCTGAAAGATTGATTGAGGATCGTCTTTGGAGGTTGGGTAAACTCCAATGATGAGGATGAAGGTGAGAAGAGAAAGAGAAGATAGTCTACTAGGAATGGTCTTGTAAGTAGTGTTTGTGCTAGCGATACTGGTGTTAGTGCTGGTGGTAGTGGAGCTCTGTAAGACCCCGAATCCCGGGAATCCTACAGTTGGTAATCACATCCACAATTTCACAAAAATATAAAAACAAACGATTCGTTTTATTTAAAACAAGTTCAGAGTAAATAACAGTGGAAAAAGTGTAATTATTTAAAGAAAATCCCAAATACGGGGATACAAGTGTCCTAAAATCAAATGTAAATATAATATCCGTTTTATTGGAAATCCTCAACCAGAAATGCCTTCAACCTTTCGAGTGTCTCGAGCACGTCCTCTAAACCTGAAACTCACACTAACATACACACAAAGTCAGCTTGAGCTGAGTGAGTTAAAGTTTTAAATAAATAATATCAGTAATGGAAATTATGATAGTCATGCCAAAACTTTAAAAATAAAAAGAGTACATTCATTAAGTCATCATTACCGAAGACTAAACATTCTCATACATATGTACATATACAAAATATACATATATAAACATCCTTTAAGTACATCCCTATACATATAACAATATATATATATATATATATATATATAACATCCACGTATAACATTCAAGGTCGAGCACACGTACAACCCAAACACGTAACATCCGATGATGATCATGCCACACGAGCCTCCCCCCTCACGGGCTTTTTAGGGCCCGCCACAGGATTTAAGAACCTGAGTTGTATAGTTTGGCCCGGCCAAGATCACCATCCATCTGTAACGCAACACGAGCCTCCTCACTCCGGGTCATCCCCAAGTAATATATTTGACTTAGTCGCGGTTTAACATACCAAACACGTGATACGGGCCTCCTCACCCCGGGTCTTCCCCAATTAATATATTTGACCCTACCACGATTTATAGAACGGCGGGCCTCCTCACCCCGGGTCTTCCCCGAGTAACATATTTAAACCAGCCGCGTCATAAACATGCAACACGGGCCTCCTCACCTTGGGTCTTCCCCGAGTAATATATTTGACCCGGTCACAGTTTACCAACACATACACATTCACATACACACATACACATTCATCTAATTCAAATATCCAACCAACATTATCATTACATACAATCCATAAATAATGGATAATCTAGGCGTTCAATACTAGGCCTAATAGTAACCTCGAGCTTAGAGCATAAGTAATATGTATAACCTTAAGGAATATATGACCATAAACGAGTCTAAAATATCCTAAGGCATAGAATATAATCCACTCATAGTTTTATAAATGCACAAATACAAATAAGGCTATGTAATACCATCTGAATAGTTGTAACGAGTAAAATCGTGTAAAATTGTATGACGGTGTGTATGCTAGCCCAAAACGTTAAAAGATTTAAAAGGGGCATCATGAACTCACCTGAAACAAGCCACACCAACACCAAAGAGTTTGAGAACTTCAAAGCCAATCCACAGTTTACAAGCCTGTCGGATTGCACACAAAGATTACTAACTAAACGTACCGACTCGTTTATCCTACGAGCCGTTCTAACATGATTTGATTGACCTAAAGCCTTGACATTACCAAATTCAATTACATCAGCCCCCGAGGCCATGTATTTATCAAAACCACCCTTAGTTAATTCCGGGGAAAAAGGGTTCCCAATTTACCCCCGAAAGTTGTTGACTTTATTGAATACGCGCGTTATCGGGTTGTTTATGCACTTAGATACCGACTCAGCCCCGTTTGGACCAAATTTAGAAAAATCACAGCCAATAAGTCCACACAACGCTACACGAGTTGGATGGGTCGGTAATTCGCAAGCACGATGCACAAATTACCAATAAACGCGAATTTGCGCCGTACCGACCCGTTTGAGTAACCGACAACAAATTCAGCCCCAATAACATAAAAATATAGTTTTTCACAGCCAAAAAATCATACCGAGGCTACAACATCCGAATTGGTTGTTAATTCCGTCAAACAACGCGCTAGACGCAACAATTGACAAACTAGACAACCGAAACCTAGTTTTCACTTCATCAACAGTTGACCAATCTAACGAATGCCAAATTTCATGATACTAAAGTATATTACACTAGACATACCTAAGAAGATGACGGAGCACGAACTTCAACTATAACAACCCCGAAAGATGCGAGAAAGGGCAGCCACCGGTTAAGCCTAAAACGAACTTATCGATCAATAACGAATATAACATGCAGATTTTAGCATGCAAAGATGTATTTTATTACATAGTAAAAAAATGAAATTAAATTATTAAATTTTTACTAGAGTTGCATAAATATCTTAAGTTTATAAAAATAGTTTTATTATATTTTTCTAGTGGACACAAAAATCATAAAAATTCCTCCAACACAGAAAGGTATGTGAAGCTATTTCAGTGCGCAACAAAATGGTTTTATTTTTATAAAATTCATTACCCAGCCAAATTAAATGATTCTAATTGCGTTTGGTTCCTAACTCAAAATATTAACTTCCAGAAGTGGAACCAACCAATTTAGACTTGTCGAAAAAGGGTTATGATGTCGGGAAAACAGACCAGAATCCGTCATCCCGCATCAGCTTTGACACTGAATTTATAAAATCATAAAAAGTATTCAAATCTCGTCCAAAAATTACGTATTATACTGTTCTGGAAACTAGACTCAAAGTAGAATATCATAGAAACAAGAATCGATCAAAAACAATATAGTTTCATCGAGTTACAGACCGAGCAATAAATGAGTACGAATCTATCAGAAATTGTTATAATCAAAACTCAACCCTAACATGTTCAACAAAGGTTTTAATGGTGAAAAAGAGTTGTATGATGATAGAACCGATCTTGAATTAGACTCGCGAGGCCGGAGAATGGCTGAAACCTGCACGGAAATCGAGAAGAGAGGGGGAGGGGGGCGCCGATCGGTGATGGGTTAGGGTTAGGGGGTTTAGTTTTTTTTTAATATAAAATATAATAACAAAATAACATTCTGGCCCCTCCACTTTACTAATCGTTGAACTTGTAAGAAAAGTTAAGTAACATACGTTTACGAGGGTGGCAAGGAGCTCTCAGAAGAATGCCGGGTCAAGCCCGAAAGGTGCACACAACACTACAAGGTTAAACCTTTGGTCGGAAATTTACGGACGTTACAAGCTCGTGTTAATGTTACGGTTGGTGATGCCACTGTTAATGGCACGATTGTGGGTGTTGAAACTGTTGTTGGTGATGATGAAGAAGAAAGTGATTATGATTAGGAGGATAACAATGAAGAACGAGAAATAAGAGATAGTTATGATGAGTCGAATGATGATGATGATGACTCAGCTCGAAATAATGGTGATGATGGAGCTACTGGTGGTGGTGGTGGCGGTGGTGGAAGTGTAGTAGACAAAAAAACTGCTCCGCACATTGACATGCCACAGTATGATGCTTCTACTAAAGATGCAACGAAGAAAACAAGGGACATGGATGTGGGTCTGGATGAAGATTTTCAATCACTTTTTGAGGATGATGAAATTGTAGGTACCCAGTCACAAGAAAAAGAAAAGACGCACGATACTGACTTTGAAGACTACATCAACTGGTCACCAAATCGGGATACTCCAGAACCAGAAGTCGGAGATCTTGCCATAGAGACTAAGACAGTTGTTGCTCTTCCAGCAAATGCTGCTACTGCTGATGTGCCAAAGCCAGAAAGAAGAAAGGGCACTTTGTGAGTAGATGTGGGAGTATCCGATGTAGAAACTATCCTTACCATAATGATTCTCTGATTCTTTATGCCAAGTGGCATGCTGATAGTGAACCTTGGGCTATCAGGCGTGCCAATGGAGATCTTACCTACCTGCATTACACTTAGATGCATTCATTATTAGAACTTGACAGTGGCGGATCTAGACTTGAAACTTAGGGGTAGCGCTCAAAATGTTTTTTTCTATACGTCATATAATGCTAACGAAACAAATATAAAAAAAAGGAAAACAAATAAATTTAAACGCATGGGCTGTAAATTTCACCTCTTCGGTTTTTGAACGCTTGAAATCGGGCCATTACATCTTCATCATTTACTTTATCAAGCGTTTCTCTTTCGACCGAAGAAATTAAAGCATTGTTCAAATACTCATCACCCATTCGATTGCGCAAATCTGTCTTGATAAGCTTCATTTTAGAAAAAAACTTTCAACAGTTGCAGTTGCAACTGGTAAAACCAATGCTAGCTTCAATATTAGATAAACCAAAGGAAAAGTCATGTGTTTTTCGGTTTCCACCATTACACGAGCAAGATCAACCATTCCACCCAGATTTGCAAACTTCTCATCTTCCTTTAAAGTGTAATAAAAGGTTGTAAGATCACCCGAAATACACCCTCTTTCTTCGTTAGTTAAATCATTCGGATATATCTATGAAAAAGCCACTATCTTAGATATGTCAAACTTAGAAAACGAATCACAAAGATTTAAAGCCGACATATTGCTGCTGATGTGCCAAAGCCTAGAAAGAAGAAAGGGCACTTTGTGAGTAGATGTGGGAGTATCCGATGTAGAAACTATCCTTACCATAATGATTCTCTGATTCTTTATGCCAAGTGGCATACTGATAGTGAACCTTGGGCTATCAGGCGTGCCAATGGAGATCTTACCTACCTGCATAACACTTAGATGCATTCATTATTAGAACTTGACAGTGGCGGATCTAGACTTGAAACTTAGGGGTAGCGCTCAAAATTTTTTTTTCTATAAGTCATATAATGCTAACGAAACAAATATAAAAAAATGAAAACAAATAAATTTAAACGCATGGGCTGTAAATTTCACCTTTTCAGTTTTGAACGCTTGAAATCGAGCCATTACATCTTCATCATTTATTTTATCAAGCGTTTCTCTTTCGACCGAACAAATTAAAGAATTGTTCAAATACTCATCACCCATTCGATTGCGCAAATCCGTCTTGATAAGCTTCATTTTAGAAAAAAACTTTCAACGGTTGCAGTTGCAACCGGTAAAACCAATGCTAGCTTCAATATTCGATAAACCAAAGGAAAAGTTATGTGTTTTTCGGTTTCCACCATTACACGAGCAAGATCAACCATTCCACCCAGACTTGCAAACTTCTCATCTTCCTTTAAAGTGTAATAAAAGGTTGTAAGATCACCCGAAATACACCCTCTTTCTTCGTTAGTTAAATCGTTCGGATACATCTATGAAAAAGCCACTATCTTAGATATGTCAAACTTAGAAAACGAATCACAAAGATTTAAAGCCGACATATTTTCTAATAAACCAGTTGAGACCTCACTATATCTATTTCCAAGTTCTTGAATTTGCATATCCAAAACCGTATTAAAAACTTCAAGCTCAAAATGATGTCGATTAGTAATGGCATTCTTTCGGTTTCTTTGATTACCATAACTTTCCGCTATATCTAACATCTTAATCTTGTTACTTTCACAAAAAGATGTCACTTTGCCAACATCTTGTCAAATCCGTTTTGTCTTAGATTATTCAATGCTCGATTTGTCCTGCTTATCAATTTAGACGCTTCTAACAAATCTTGACTCTTTTTATGAAGATGTTTTGCTAGAGCATTTGTGAAGCCTAAAATTTCTTCCAACAAGTGTATATAAAACACAAATTCAAGTTTCTTAAACTATGATAGAATACCATTTGCATCGGATCGTTGTTGCACGCTCTCCCCATCTAATTTAATTAATTTAAGTACCTCAACAACTTCCGGGAATAATTTTAACAAACTTGTGATTGTTCTATGATGAGAACCCGATCGTGTGTATCCAGCTCATACAAGGGAAACATCTTGGTTTAATCCTTTTCTTGTTTTAATCTCACCAAGAAGAATTTCGTTTTCCACTCTATCTTTTTTTAACTCCAACATCATATCTTTTCTTTTGCAAGAAGTACCAACCGTATTAACAACCATGCCAAGAGATTCATAGAATTCTTTAACACCGGTATGTTTTTTTATAACAGCCACAATCACTAACTGTAGTTGATGAGCAAAGCAATGTATGTAATGTGCTGATGGATTATCTCTTAAAGCTTTTAATCTATTAAACTTTCCTCACATGTTGCTTGCACCAACATTACCTTAACCCCTAACCTGTGTAAACAATTATAAACTATAAGATACATATATTTTATTAAAGTTTATGTAACAAAAGTATGAAACGTATTACTTACTTGATCAATGCTCAACTGGTTATTGGATAATAAAGAAACAATGGCTTATTTGAGAGTTGCAAAAGATGTATTATTTACGTGAGCAACTCCGATTAAACTCCCTTTAACAACTCCGCATTTTTCAACATATCTCAAAACTACGGCAATTTGTTCTTCTTGAGACACGTCACTAAGCTCATCGGCTAACAACCCAAATACATCATGTTGGTACATGTTTGTCAGTAGTTCATAGTCTAACGAATGTAATCGAGTCTGTAATGTAATTATGTTTTTGATTATGTTTATGTTTATGTAACGAGCGAAGTTGTCAACAAGTTCGCTCAGGCGAACTTGTTGACCAAGCGAAGTTATGGACAACTTCGCCTGAGGCGAAGTTGTCGTGTTTATATAAACTGTTCACCGTAACAGTTGAAAGAGTTCGCGAGGTTGGTTAGGGTTTCGTTTCAGTGAGAGTTACGTGTTTACAAGTCAGAGTCTGTAATAGTGACCTCGTGTCACGTGTTCGGGTTATCAATATAACGTGTTTCGGTTATTGCTCGTGTGTTTGTTTTATACGTATTCTACGCTCGTATCTACCTACGCAGGGATTCCGCACCTGCGCAGATAGCGACATCCCGTGTACGATCCGTCCAGGAACCTACACATCATCTTTAATTTCTTCACAAAGCTTTTTGGTTACTTCGTTCGCAAAGCAATTGATAATCTCTTTCCGTATTAATGGAGCTGTTAACTAGGCTCATCGGCTAACAACCCAAACACATCATCATTTTTCTTTTTTGCATTCCCTAAACAATACTTACCAATATCCGGGTTGTTCTCATAATTCAACTTTAAAACTGTAAGAAAGAGACCTTTAGAAAAAGAGTCTTCAGATTCATTATGACCACGAAATGATAAACTATTTTCTAACAAGAATCTAGAACTACAAACACAACCCAATAATCGATACCAATTTGCAATATTTTCTTCGTTACTACGCCTAGTGGCATTCGCCTCATAGGATCGCTTTTGGTTCAAAAGATTCCCACATTTTTGCACCGCTTTATTATGAGCACTATTAACTTCACCAACATGTTCCTTTAAGACACCAGGTTTACTCCAATTACAAAAGCATCCACTAACAAAAGCCTCTCTCCCACCTTGATTACCAACACTTCCATTAAATAAGTAACACCATAAGCAATATGCTTTTTCTTGTTTAGTGCTATACTCCAACCAATCATATGTATCAAACCATTTGACACTAAAACATCTCCTGCCTCTAGAATATTTTGTCCATTTAAAGTCATGACCTCATGGTTGAAAAGCCTTTTTAACAAGATATGATCTTCTTACGTCATCTATTTGATTAGGATGATAACTAGCTGGTGGTCTATCAGCGAGATCCGAAGAAAGATCATCCAAATTGATTTTTGAACGTATTGAAGGACTTGGAGCCTAAGGAATATTCGAACTAGGACTGATATCTTCATTTTCATGCAAATCATTAACCATATTTGAACTTGAAGTTGGAATATATAAACTTGGTGAGAAACCGATGTCTTTTTTTTCTTTGACATTTAAAATGGTTGCCAATAAGAGATTGTTTACTCACCTTCAAAGTTTCCTAAACAAAATTTTAACCAAAAACCTAATATCAATTCCAATTTACACATAAAACTAAAACTAAATCCCTAATTAATTCAAATTTAAACACAACCCTAAATACCTAATCAATTCCAATTTAAATATAAACCCTAAATCCCAAATTAATTCCAATTTAAACATAACCCTAAATCCCTAAATACAATAAATCTTACGGAAAGATGGAGATTGGAGAGGCCGGAGATGGTGGCGGACTAGTGGCGGCTGGCTAGAGGTGGTTCGGTGAAGCCGTGGATGTGTCGTGGTGCAGTGGCGGTGGCTGGTCCTGATATGGTGCATGAGGCAGTCGTGAGGTTGCTGAGCAATGAGCAGAGGAATCTCAAATCTGCTTCTTTTTTTTTTATTATTATTGTATTATTTGGAAGGGCAGCAAGTGGTGGAATAGATGAGAAGAAACATGAAGGTTGGTTCAAGCGGTATCTGCACATGGAATGGAAGAAAAATAACCCACTTTTAAGCTCAACAAGGGGAGATGCTACTTGCATCCTGCTGAGATTGACCCTGCCACGGGCAAGAAAAGAAAAGCATGGAGGTACAAGCTGCCTAAGGATGGGTGGATAATTTACGATGGAGAAGCATTTACGTCCAACATGAATCATCACTTTATTTGCTGGGAGTTTGATAAAGAGACCGATGACGCAAAAATTTGATGCAAATCAATGCATCCTCTTCGTGTGTTTGACGAGCGCGAACTGATGGGTCTTAGCAAGAAGGATGTGTTAAGGCTATAAAAGTCTCCCATGCACATACTTGGAGATATAGGCAAAGAAAACACTGATTAGATAGTTAGTTGATACATTCAACAAGTACATATGTCATCTTTTTGAGGATCAACTACAAGATGATGACTGCCTCGTGTATCTGACTGACCAAGAATGAAGGCTGAAGATAATACTAAAGACTAGAGGGAGATTATTGGTCCCTATTTTGTAATATAGTCTTTTTTATCATTTTGTTTATTTATCATTGTATTATGCTGTCATTTATCTTCTTATAATGCTTGGGTTTGACCCAATGTAAACATAGCCCATCATGGGCCCATGTGATGTGTCGTAAAAAACATATGGTTTTAATGCTTGTTTATTTAATAAATCATGCTTAATTTCATTGTTTATATATCAAAAATGGCATGTATTTACGGTTTTCCGTGTTCACAAGTAGTCGTGCATAAAAGGAGCGAAAAACAAGGCTACATGATGGAGATTCAGATCGTATTGGGAATAGCACGAAAAACAAGAAAGCAAAATAAAAAAAATGAAAAAAAATCTGGACAAGAAGTTCCTGCGCATTGCGAGGGATTAAGCTTAGTTCCCCGCCATGCGCGGGAACCTAGAAGATGGAAAAAAAAAATCTCGCGCGACTATTTTTTCCCCCACGCATTGCGGGGGACTAAGCCAAGTTCCACACGATGCGCGGGGAACCCTTATGTCGGCAAAAAAAATTTGGAAACTCCTATTTAAGCTCCTTTTAAAACCCTAAACGAAAAAACAAACATTTAGCCGTCCCTCGGGGACTGTTGGGCGATTTTGGAGCAGGAGAGTGTTCGGGATCAAGAGATTAAAGGCCGGCGCACGAGATTGATCATTAAGCAAGTCTCGGGTTTGTTTATTCGGTTGTTCTTGTGTTTTCTTCTATTTCCAGAACATGTATGTGATTAATTATTATATTTTGCTGCTGTTCTTGATGATTATCGGCTAGATTCCCGTTCAACCTAGGTTTTTGATGATTACTTTGTGATTTACGAATTTTTATCGGTTATTGTGTATTATTGTTGGTTTAATGCAAAAGTAAAGAACTTGATAACAATTGTTAGGTTGTGTATGCATATTTAGGTATGATTTATTGTCTTTCCTTTTTCCGCATGGGTCTTGTTGAATGACTTTCAGTTATAGATGCATGTTGAGGTCACTTAATGTGTGTTTGTCATTATTTTATGGTTTTGCTAGACTTAGTAATCCATAGGAACATTGGTTGGTGATTTGTTAGAACTTCATATTCTACCTATCTAGATAGCTGACAGGTGATAGATAGTCGGGTTATCTTTAGGGTTAGGAGTTTAGGTTTAAACACTCTAACAGGAGGTTTCTCTAGATTTCCCTAGTTTCATTGTAACTCCGTGTTTATCGATTGTTTTTAGGTTACCCCTTGCACTTTAGGGTGTATTGAGATAGTGAGACTGACTGGTAATTTATCTTTTAGGGTACTTTAGTATTGTTGGAGAGACTGGCAGGTAATCCGATCAACAGGTAAGTTTAAACGCCACTTAGAGTTTCCCTTTAGGTCACACCCAGAGAATGATCAAGGGTCCACCAGGTTATCTAAGGGTGTCGTATTTTAAGATCTCGGGTCCATCATAGTTTCCATAGTCGAGAGAAATCTAAGAGTTACAAGTAAGATTCTAAATCTAGGTAGTGTTTCTCCTATCTTTGAGTTCTTCTAGGTCATTGTGTTGAAGTTTGTTAGTTGTTAGTTTAATTAGTTAATTATCAAATAAGTAAAATCATTAAGTTTTAAGTCAGAGTCTATTTTTAGGTGTCGCTAGTGTCCTTTGGGTTTGATATCCTGGACTTTACTAGGCTTTACTATAGTTGATAGGTACACTTGCCTGTCTAGTGGTCTAGCATTAAGAGAGTCTAGGTTTATAAATTTAAAACTAGAGTGCCTAGGTTAGGTTAAGTTTTTATAGACCTCTTTCAGCACATCATGTTTTTGGCGTCGTTGTCGGGGATACTTAGGCGATAGCGGAACTAACTTTGATAGAACTTAATTGCTTAATGGGTTTTTAATGTTTTGAGTTGTGGTGTGTCTTGTGAGTCCACGTCTTTGTGTATTTTGTGATTAGTCTAGTGAGTCAATTAATTGTGTGTTTAATTATCTACGTCTAGTAAGTCTTTGAGAGTTATTTTTAGCGTGTCGATTAGTTTTTTTAATATTATTATTTATATATTTGGTGCCCGTGATCCGTTTTGTTTGAGTGTCCATTGCAGTGATTATTATGGAGCATTACAATAGGAACCACCAGCATGGATACAATTATAGTCATCGTGATCATTTTACGGAAGTTTGTGTGAGATATGTGGTGGACCCCATTGGTCACATGATTGCTATTATTCGCAAGGGGGTCGCACATATGAGTATGATGATCATCGACCTTATTCGCTACCGTATGAGCCTCAATGTTAATCACCATCTATACGCGAGCTCGCTAGATTCACAGATGAGTTGTTGCAAAAATGTTTAAATAGTTGTGATCATTGGGATCCAGAGAAAAGTAGAATTAGAACTGAGCAACATATAGTGGAGTTTGATGAAGCAGCTAGAAAAACTGAATGGGAATTTCAGGGTATTGAGTGACTGGTTGGCCGAAGATCGAGAGGAGCGTTTAACTAGCAGTACAGAGCAAATTATTTGTGAGCCGGAAAACACCCCGGAACCGAAGACCATAATGGAAGATGAAATCCCACCTCCGGTTCAGCAGAGTGATGGCCACGTTGGCTCAGATTATCGGTATTCCACGCTTTGGTACTGTGGATCCGAACCAATTGATGATGAATTTTGGGTGATGAGGAGATAGAGGTAGTAGAGTTACCTAATAACACTGTGGTTGAAATTGAAGAGGGTGATGTGTAACGATTCCGACGAAACCAGGTATACCCTAACCGGTAGACGTTAGTTACGTCATATGTAATATCGGGTACAAGAGTTACCATGGTAATTATACGAGAATACATAGTTCATTGTATTGATTGTACGTGAATATATAATTCACCGTATTGAATATGCGATCAAACGATCGATAGTTATTGAAACCCGAATGAATCGAGGGTTCAATTATAGACGAGATATATGATATTTAGTGATGTTACGAAGTATTAAAGCTTCGGGATAAGTGGATTAAAGCACAGAAAAAGGATTTCGATTTAATAGTACGTCGGTACGTTAAACGAAACCTTTAATACCAAACCGAGCAAGAGACGATCGATCAAGCCGAAAAAGATGCGTAATAACTAATAATATGACGTTTTAAGTTAATAAATGTCATGGATTAAGTTTTTAAATCGGTTTTATATAAATTTCAATTTTTAAACCAAAAACGACCGTTTTAGCCTCGTTGTAAGCCGAATTAAACGTTTAACCGAGAAACGAACTGAACCAGATTATCCAAAACATTATCCGGATTTCGGATATCCAAATGAGTGGCCAAAAATGAACTTGTGGGACCCACCCCATCCACCCCATATGTCCGATCGGACCACACACATCAAAACACACTTCATTTTTTTTTTCACAACACAATTCATCAAACCTCCAATTCTCTCAAGACCAAGAGCCAAAAACCGAGATTTTTGACAAGAAAAACCGAGGTAAAATTGTGTTATGTACGTGTTTATGTTCGTTTCTTGAGTGTTCTTGCAAGGAAATGAGATTCCAAGTGAAAAAGGGTGAAAGCCCGAGATGGAACCGATTCTTGCATGATCAAGTGATGTATACGGGTTATACAAGGGATCTTGGTCCAAGAAAGGAGTTAAACGAATCAAAAACGAATTTTTACGGTTAAATCTTTGTTTTAGTATCATAACCGTAACCATGAAAGAAATGGCTTGATCGTGAGTGTAACTTGCTTGGTATTGTGGTATGTTGTTTGTAGGCTCTGTATTTAGTGGTAGATAAGGCGGAAAGATGAGTTTGTAGCTTGTAGTGGCGGAAAACGAAAGGTATATTCGGTTATGTTCGGTTTTGGGAAATTTGGACAGATTGTTGATGCTTTAGAGTTAGGTCATGAAATTTTACAGAGGTGTTAAACACATGAAAAGATGAGTTCTGTGAATTTTTGGTAATTTTTGGATAAAGGATGAATATTTGGTGAATTTAATGCTCGGTTTTGGCCAAAAATGGTGAAAAATAGTTAAATATCTTGAAAAATTCTGGAAAATTTCAGATAAGCTTTTCATATCATGTATAAGTCACACACAAAATTTGAGGTCCGTTGGAGAAGTCTAAGTAGGCTTTTCGGTTAAACGAGTTCTAGGGATTTCTAGCTCGGTTTTGGAAAAAGGGCATGTAAAAGAAGATTTTGGTTCTGGAAAAATTACAGGGGACTATGTGGATGGCAGGGGACATCCAGGAAAAATTTGGGATTTTTCTAAGGTCGTTTGGTATTTACGACATATTTAGTGTTTAAATGGTGTTTAAAAATAGATAAATAAATTTTAAATATAAGAATTAATTCTGGAAATATTTTTATAAAATTCCCCACTATTAAAAAGTGATTTGTGCAAAATTTCAAGATCCGAGAGTAAACGGATAATTAATCGTGCTGATTATCAAACTTTTAAAGTTAAAACGCGTAAAGCGGTGAAGTTCGCTTAAGCGAGCTGACTGGTGTATAAAAACCTTAAAAATGGACTATTTTCATATAATTGAGTTAAACAAGTAAAAATGAATCATCCGAAAATAAGTCGGATGATTTGGGTATTTTTAACCAATTTTAACGGTTTCCGGTACGCCAAAGACGGAAACGAGTCCCGCGGCCAATCGGGACGTCTAAACCGAGCTATAATTTCACATTTTAAATTAAATTATTAGACAACCACTATTTTCGGGTCGTGTGTGACCAAACTCATTTTTGAAACATAAAACGGATATTCGAGCTAGGCACGAAAAAAGGAGAAAACGACTAATAGAAATTGTGACCATGGAACTCTAAACGACATCACAATCTGAGTCCGGAGAAGTATTTCTGGGTTAACATTGCCCCCGGAACAGGTACAGTACTGGGTTAACAGTGTCCCCAGATGTACCGATTGATAAGGTTAAAGATTATATAAACAATAATTGTATAATAACGATCGTAGGGATCATATTACAGAATGGACGTGTTAATTGATAATGATTGTTGTTACCTGCTTGCATGTGCTAAGGTGAGTTTCACGGGCCCCTTTTTACTGAAATGTTTTAAATATTTTCCCGGGGCGGAAAGCATGTTTCTATCAAAAGGTTTAAGTACATGCTGATCGCATGGAAATGAATGTATTTATATAATGTTTATTGTACGGGAATCGTACGGTAATGTATTAAAATGGTAATTGTCTGAGTTGTTAATATTGAAAGGTCCCGCAACAGTGTTCTGGGTTAACAGTGTCCCCAGAGGTTATTGGAAGTGTTCTGGGTTAACAGTGTCCCCAGAGGTTATTGGAAGTGTTCTGGGTTAACAGTGTCCCCAGAGGTTAGTGGAAGTGTTCTGGGTTAACAGTATCCCCAGAGGTTATTGGAAGTGTTCTGGGTCAACAATGCCCCCAGAGGTTATTAAATGTGTTTATGGGTTAACAGTGTCCCCAGATAATATTATATTATGATATGGATTTATCATGGTTTACTAAAATTGCGAAACTCACCAACTATTCGTAGTTGACCCGTTTTCTCACATGCTTTTCAGGTACAACTAAGATAAAGTGATTGATTACGTGCTAAGTGCTTGATGTGTGTAAGGTTTGCGTGCTGTACGTTAGGATACATCATAACAGATAGAATTATGAACCGTATTGTATGATGTGTGGATCACCTAGACGGTAATGAAAGATGAGATAATGTAATTTTGAAGTATATTAATGCATTCGGTTTTCTTTATAAACAATGTGGTTGATATCAGAGGTGTCTGTCGTATCCCGTTTACGTTTCCGCTGCGGTTACGGGGTGTTACAGAACTTGGTATCAGAGCCATTGGTTATAAAAGAATTAGGATGTCTTTAAAAGATACCTAAAATATAACCAGTAGCTCAAGTATTATAGGATCTGAATATCAACTAATAATTTATAGTGACGAGGTCTGGATGAACTTGGATGGACAAGTGAGTTGTTATGGTCCGGAACATAATAACAGACTTGTCCGCACGAGGGAATTCAGGGGAATGTCACGGGGTACATTAATAGGTAAAAATGGCAACATATGTGTACAGTATATAATATTATTTATATGTGCTAGTGTGTGTATATATATATACGTGTGCATATCTTGTGGGTTCAAGTATTGGGAAATAAGACCCGAATAAGGAACCGGGGGATGTGATAATAAAAAGTACCGAGGATGCTGAAATTTCTAAGAGCATCGGTTGATGATGAGTCTGACTTATCGGGTCATAATTATGATAGTACCAAGTTAGATCTCCCGTTTGACATTAACCAGAAATATCTAGTAACCGTCACTCCCAACCAAAATTGATGAATCCCTTACCCTACCAACACCGGTGCCGTATATCCTAATAACCCCGGATGTTCACCCGAACCGTCGACCCTCACGTACGGACGGATCCGTACCTGAACCCATTCTTATTCCATTAAGGTAAATAAATAAATAAAATAATGATAATAATAAATTTGATAATTAATCAGCAGATAAAAATAATATATAGAAGTATATATATGTATTTCTCACTCACAAACATATGAGACGGACCAACTTCAGATCGAGAATTACCGATTTTAGCAAACCTAGAACGCCTGAGGACATTGACTGAGCGATTGTAGAGTTTCCCATAATAGTAATTAATAATATTTGAAGGCAACCCATGTTGCGCAATTACCTTGAACCTTGCAACTCCCTATGTTATCCTTACATCCGTTAGATGTTTACACCCATGTATGCTCGAATAGAATGATTACCTATACACAAAGAAGTGTTGGAATCATTATAGCATAGTTGGTTGTTCGTTCGTAGGAGGTATACTGTGTATGCCGGATATACGAATAAACACGGATATTATAACTCCGTGATATGTAATCGTTTGGTGCTCACGGTGAGCATGTATCGGTTATGCTGACATGCAGACGGATATTGAAATCAAGCATATTAAACAATGATCTTTGTTGAGAAGATCTCTATGTCAGTTAGTGACAAGGGTTATGAAGCGTATTTAAAAGTTAACCGACGCCAGGTTAAGTCCGTATGTTATTATATTTGTGGGACATATATTTATACTAGATGCCGGTATGTGTAATATATATGATAATATTTGGTGTGTATGTGTACCTGCTGATATGATTGAACTGGTAACGAGTTATACGGTGAGATTAGTATTGATTACTGCGTACGGGATGAGTACGGCAGAATGACATAAAAAGAGTAACTCCAATGATGGAGATTGATATGATTCAGTTGATTGCTCAAAGATAGCAGATGATGATACCGAATGTCATATCACTGTTCACTGCTAGTGTTGATGCAAATGTGATCGCGGAATTATAGATCGAGCAATCACATGATTATGAATATTTCAACTCTTAATGTAATTACTAAGAGTGAAAATGTTACACCGAATGCTATTATAACTACAAGTATTAGTTATAAACTAAACATGAATAGTAGTCGTAATGAATTAGATCCGGTATGAAGGATATGTTTGTTGTTTGTGGTAAGGAAATTATTAATAGTTTACTGATGGTAAAGGGAGGAATAGATTAACGAGTGGATGGAAAAGATCGAAATGGTTAAGGATATTGGTAAGAGTCTAGAATATTGTGTAGTGAAATATGCTACAGATATGTTGGTAGATTATGTTGTATCGTGATGGAACACGATGGTACAAAAATTATAGTTGGAAAATTATTTACTCAGATGATATGGTCAGGATTTAAAATTCTTGTGCTAGAGCATTTTTATTCGAGTAATTAAACTCAGAGATTGGAAACTGAGCTATCAAAGATAGAAATGTTGTGTGCTGATCACTTAGAACACGCAAATCGTTTGAAGGAATTGTCATGTCTGGTAACATGGCTAATTACTACTGAAACAAAGCAAAGTGAGTGCTAGATTGGGGACTAACTCCATCGATAAGGAGTATAGCCAACCCTGTAAAATATATACAACCTTTGGAAGGGTTGTGGCACAAGCCAGCATTGATATATTTGACTTTATGAGAAGCGGAATGGAAGGACGTTAGGTGAGACGTCGAGTGTTAAAGAAGGGAAATGATAAAGGTATAGTGCAAGATAGACTTGTGAATAAGTAGGTATGTCCTACAACCCAGAATTATACTAAGACTAGTTCTGGTGTGAAACCATGAACCGCATAAAGGGTCCTTCCCTGAATGTGGAAAATATATGGTTATCGGCAGGAAGAAGAATGTCGGGTGATAGTAGGCCACAGGTATGGTAAAGATGGACGTAATGCCCCATTCGTAGAACCAACTGAAGCCATGAGAACCGGCAACCCCAACCCATTCATGTACAACCACTCCGAGCCCAACAACTTCAATAACAATCCATCCGAAGAAATCAAATTATGCCAAACAGTTGTACTTGCTATGAACGTGGCAGTGAAGATGAACCTCATGACGAGCATCAACCTCTGATCAAGCAAGGAGTCGTGCTTCTGTGAGTAATTCAAATAAAGCACGTCATGATCCAAAAGTGGTGTTAAGTACGTTGTAGTTTTAAATCAATAGGCTTCAGTGATATTTTTACGGTCGTCGATAGAAGTTAGTTCCTGCTAACCTCCTACCCTTTGGAAAGATACCGATTAGTGAAACTATAGAACCCTATACTGTAGAATCGCTAACGGTAAATCCCTAATGGTTAACTAAATTGTACTGAATTGTCCTATTATTCTGAACGATTAACCTTTCCTTATTGACCTACGACCAGTAAAGCAAAGAAGTTTTGACGTAATGGTTAGCATGGATTGGCTAACTCAACATGAAGTAGAAATCAAATATGAAAAGAAGATGATTAGAAGGAGAAACACATATATATAGAAATATATATGTGTTGGGTACAGAAAAATATATAACATACAGAGAAAAGTGTACGGTATTATGTTGCCACTCAAATCTCATCTTGAGATGTTATAATATTTACGACAAGAAGACTTGGTGTATTTGACAAACGTGATTGCCAAAGTATTTAAAAGAAAACATATAGAAGATATCCCGGTGGTGCGCAAATTTCCACAAGTTTTCCCAAAAGAACTCCCTGGATTACCGCCAACCCGACAGGTCGAATTCAGAATCGATTTAACGTCACAAGCTGGCCCTGTTGCTAAAGCATCCTGCCGACTTGCACCGTCTGAGATGCAAGAATTATCCAATCAGTTACAAGAATTGCTGGATAAGATTTTATACGACCTAGTTAGTCACCATGGGGTGCACCAGTTTTAATTGGGAAATGAAGGACGGAAGTGTTAGGATATGTGTTGATTAGGGAGAATTGAATAAAGTGACGATCAAGAGTAGGTGCTCACTTCTTCGAAGTGAATGATCTGTTTAACCAACTGCAAGGGACGATTTATTTTTAGAAAAAAAAAAAATTGATCGTGGATATAGTTATCACCAAATGAGAGATCCAAGAGGAAGACGTTGCAACAACAGTGTTTCGGACTCGCTACGGCCATTATGAATTCTTAGTTATGCCTTTCGGGCTAACAAATGCGCCGGCAGCATTCATGGAACTCATGAACCGAGTCTGTAACTTTATTTTGACAAATTTGTCATAACATTCATTGATGATATTTTAATATATTCGCAACGTAGAGAAGAGCACGAGCGATGGATAAGGAAAATTGTGGAAATGTTAAAGCAAGAGGAGTTGTACGCGAAATTTTTGAAATGTGATTTTGAATAAAGAATGCATAATCCCTTGGTCATGTTGTAAAGCAACAAGGATTTCACATAGAACCAAATAAGATAGAAACCATTAAAATTGTGCCAAGCGCCGATTTTAAGTCTCCCCGATAGAGACGATGGTTTTGTCGCGTATTGTGACGCATCGCCTAAAGGGTTAGGATGCGTGTTGACGCAGTATATTAAGGTTATAGCCTATGCTTCCCGACAGTTAAAAGTACACGAGTAAAATTACACTACTCACGACTTAGAACTGGGATCGGTTATCTATGCACTTAAAATGTGGAGACATTGTCTCTACGATACGAAGTGCACCATCTTCACTGATCATAAAAGTGTGCATCACATATTCGATCAGAAAGAACTAAATATGAGGCAACGAAGATGGGTTGAGTTGTTAAACAATTAAGACTGTGACATCCGTTACCACCCGGCAAGGCTAACGTCGTAACCGATGCCTTGAGTAGGAAAGATCGGGTTAAGCCATTGCGAATGAGGGCGTTGGGGATGATAGTCCAGTTGAACCTTCGAACCTGATTTGAGTCGCTCAACGTGAGGCGTTGAAAGAGGAACAATTGGAAAAGAAGGAACTTTACGGCAATGAGAAAAGTTCGAACAGCGCATGGACGAAATTCTATATTTCAAAAATCGGGTTTGGATCCCGACCCTCCATGACTTTCGTGAATTAATCATGGACGAAGCGCATAGATCGAAATATTCCATACATCCGAGATCGGATTAGACTATTGATGATACGAATATCTGAAAGGATTTTATTAATGGCCGAGTTTGGAGAAAGGTATGGTTACGTGTGTTGGTGAATATTGAGTTATGCCAGGGATAAGGCTGCACACCGAAAACCCTAGGGAACGCCACGACGACAAAAAAATTCGCCAATGATAGTGGGAATATATTACAATGAATTCTTGCCCAAATTCCTGATGGTGAAATGGTATCTCGTCGTGGAGTACCATTTTCAATGATCTCAGATCAAAATAGTCATCCTACTTCCATTATTGGAAGGCGGGGAAG
Source organism: Bidens hawaiensis (assembly GCF_021521415.1). Lineage (NCBI taxonomy): Eukaryota > Viridiplantae > Streptophyta > Magnoliopsida > Asterales > Asteraceae > Bidens > Bidens hawaiensis. The sequence continues at coordinate 254,857 of NW_027494981.1, forward strand.
GAAGCATCGAGAGCTTGAAGCTTTCTATGGGTGAAGTAATTATCACCAATTTGTAAATTGAAAATGGGCGTCAATCAAGCCATAAGATTTGAATTGATTCGAGAAACAACCAATCGGATTTATAATATTTAAGATGAGTTGAAAGCATCGCGAGATTAGCAAAGGATTTATGCCAACATTCATAGGAAACCATTGTCATTGGAAAGAGGTGACAAGGCATTTTTAAAGGCATCACCTTAGAAAGGCGATATGAGGTTTGCCAAAACCGAAAATAGCTCCTTAATATATTGGGCCTCATGAGATTATCTCCATGATTGGTCACTTAATTTATTGATTAAAGTATTCCAGGAGCTAAGTACTATACATGATATTTTGCCATGTATACGGATTGAAAAGTGCCTAAGCGATGAGACAACGAAAGTACTAGTAATAGGGGTACTCATAGAAGACATGTTTGATATCATAACTAATTCCGTAGAGATAGTAGACGGGAAAACTAAACAGTTTTGGACATACCAAGCGTTATTAATTAAGATTAAGTGGAAATTCACAGCGAGGACCAGATTATACTTGGTAACGCGAGGGTGAATTCTGAAGAAAAAACCCCCCACCTTTCTCTCGAAAGGAGATAGTGGGCGTGTAAAATTTCGAGGACGAAATTTCTTAACGGGGGGAGAATGTAACGATTCCGACGAAACCAGGTATACCCTAACCGGTAGACGTTAGTTACGTCATATGTAATGTCGGGTACAAGAGTTACCATGGTAATTATACGAGAATACATAGTTCATTGTATTGATTGTACGTGAATATATAATTCACCGTATTGAATATGCGATCAAACGATCGATAGTTATTGAAACCCGAATGAATCGAGGGTTCAATTATAGACGAGATATATGATATTTAGTGATGTTACGAAGTATTAAAGCTTCGGGATAAGTGGATTAAAGCACAGAAAAAGGATTTCGATTTAATAGTACGTCGGTACGTTAAACGAAACCTTTAATACCAAACCGAGCAAGAGACGATCGATCAAGCCGAAAAAGATGCGTAATAACTAATAATATGACGTTTTAAGTTAATAAATGTCATGGATTAAGTTTTTAAATCGGTTTTATATAAATTTCAATTTTTAGACCAAAAACGACCGTTTTAGCCTCGTTGTAAGCCGAATTAAACGTTTAACCGAGAAACGAACTGAACCAGATTATTCAAAACATTATCCGGATTTCGGATATCCAAATGAGTGGCCAAAAATGAACTTGTGGGACCCACCCCATCCACCCCATATGTCCGATCGGACCACACACATCAAAACACACTTCATTTTTTTTTTCACAACACAATTCATCAAACCTCCAATTCTCTCAAGACCAAGTGCCAGAAACCGAGATTTTGGACAAGAAAAACCGAGGTAAAATTGTGTTATGTACGTGTTTATGTTCGTTTCTTGAGTGTTCTTGCAAGGAAATGAGATTCCAAGTGAAAAAGGGTGAAAGCCCGAGATGGAACCGATTCTTGCATGATCAAGTGATGTATACGGGTTATACAAGGGATCTTGGTCCAAGAAAGGAGTTAAACGAATCAAAAACGAATTTTTACGGTTAAATCTTTGTTTTAGTATCATAACCGTAACCATGAAAGAAATGGCTTGATCGTGAGTGTAACTTGCTTGGTATTGTGGTATGTTGTTTGTAGGCTCTGTATTTAGTGGTAGATAAGGCGGAAAGATGAGTTTGTAGCTTGTAGTGGCGGAAAACGAAAGGTATATTCGGTTATGTTCGGTTTTGGGAAATTTGGACAGATTGTTGATGCTTTAGAGTTAGGTCATGAAATTTTACAGAGGTGTTAACCACATGAAAAGATGAGTTCTGTGAATTTTTGGTAATTTTTGGATAAAGGATGAATATTTGGTGAATTTAATGCTCGGTTTTGGCCAAAAATGGTGAAAAATAGTTAAATATCTTGAAAAATTTTGGAAAATTTCAGATAAGCTTTTCATATCATGTATAAGTCACACACAAAATTTGAGGTCCGTTGGAGAAGTCTAAGTAGGCTTTTCGGTTAAACGAGTTCTAGGGATTTCTAGCTCGGTTTTGGAAAAGGGCATGTAAAAGAAGATTTTGGTTCTGGAAAAATTACAGGGGACTATGTGGATGGCAGGGGACATCCAGGAAAAATTTGGGATTTTTCTAAGGTCGTTTGGTATTTACGACATATTTAGTGTTTAAATGGTGTTTAAAAATAGATAAATAAATTTTAAATATAAGAATTAATTCTGGAAATATTTTTATAAAATTCCCCACTATTAAAAAGTGATTTGTGCAAAATTTCAAGATCCGAGAGTAAACGGATAATTAATCGTGCTGATTATCAAACTTTTAAAGTTAAAACGCGTAAACCGGTGAAGTTCGCTTAAGCGAGCTGACTGGTGTATAAAAACCTTAAAAATGGAATATTTTCATATAATTGAGTTAAACAAGTAAAAATGAATCATCCGAAAATAAGTCGGATGATTTGGGTATTTTTAACCAATTTTAACGGTTTCCGGTACGCCAAAGACGGAAACGAGTCCCGCGGCCAATCGGGACGTCTAAACCGAGCTATAATTTCACATTTTAAATTAAATTATCAGACAACCACTATTTTCGGGTCGTGTGTGACCAAACTCATTTTTGAAACATAAAACGGACATTCGAGCTAGGCACGCAAAACGAGAAAACGACTAATAGAAATTGTGACCATGGAACTCTAAACGACATCACAATCTGAGTCCGGAGAAGTATTTCTGGGTTAACATTGCCCCCGGAACAGGTACAGTACTGGGTTAACAGTGTCCCCAGATGTACCGATTGATAAGGTTAAAGATTATATAAACAATAATTGTATAATAACGATCGTAGGGATCATATTACAGAATGGACGTGTTAATTGATAATGATTGTTGTTACATGCTTGCATGTGCTAAGGTGAGTTTCACGGGCCCCTTTTTACTGAAATGTTTTAAATATTTTCCCGGGGCGGAAAGCATGTTTCTATCAAAAGGTTTAAGTACATGCTGATCGCATGGAAATGAATGTATTTATATAATGTTTATTGTACGGGAATCGTACGGTAATGTATTAAAATGGTAATTGTCTGAGTTGTTAATATTGAAAGGTCCCGCAACAGTGTTCTGGGTTAACAGTGTCCCCAGAGGTTATTGGAAGTGTTCTGGGTTAACAGTGTCCCCAGAGGTTAGTGGAAGTGTTCTGGGTTAACAGTGTCCCCAGAGGTTATTGGAAGTGTTCTGGGTCAACAATGCCCCCAGAGGTTATTAAATGTGTTTATGGGTTAACAGTGTCCCCAGATAATATTATATTATGATATGGATTTATCATGGTTTACTAAAATTGCGAAACTCACCAACTATTCGTAGTTGACCCGTTTTCTCACATGCTTTTCAGGTACAACTAAGATAAAGTGATTGATTACGTGCTAAGTGCTTGATGTGTGTAAGGTTTGCGTGCTGTACGTTAGGATACATCATAACAGATAGAATTATGAACCGTATTGTATGATGTGTGGATCACCTAGACGGTAATGAAAGATGAGATAATGTAATTTTGAAGTATATTAATGCATTCGGTTTTCTTTATAAACAATGTGGTTGATATCAGAGGTGTCTGTCGCATCCCGTTTACGTTTCCGCTGCGGTTACGGGGTGTTGCATGATGAGATGATGGAAAACCAACATGGAGGAGGAGCACATTCCTTCATGGGATCTGGAATTTGATGGCGATTTATTAGATTGTCTACTTTGTGTTGTGAAGATGAAGAGTTTAACCCACTTGGTGATATAAAGGGCCATGAAGATTTACTGTATAACGAGCCAGGTGTGAGGATCTAGAAGGAGCCTTGTGAGGAGAGCTGTGAGGATGTAAATGGTTTAGTTCCTATGGCATTACACATCGAATCTGATAAACCAAAACACGAACCGTTGTCAATTTCCATTCCGGACGTATTGAGGTTTGAAAAATTGGCTAGAAGAGAAAGGATACCGAAGCTTAGGGATCTAATTTTTCATAGGAAATTTTCATACCCGCCTAACTTCACCGAATCATAATGTAGGGATGATCACTTCTTGGATTACATCCATATCATACAGTTCGGTCCCAGTAAATTCAAGAGTTGGTGGGCCGAGTTAACTTCATGTGTTTGGCCCATGAGAGATTTGCAGTTGGTTTCTTCCCGACCAATTGTAAGTGGAGAGTGTTGAGGAGCATTGATGGGAAGAGGATAAAGGAGAAGCCTCCTGATTGAGGTTTGGAAGCGAGTCCGGCTGAAGACTCTTCTGTAAACTTAGCGCTTCCGGGGAGGCAACCCGGTAATATCATTTCTTTTTATTTTATTTTTCTGTTTTATTTTAAGTTCTATGTTTTGTCGGGTGTTTCTTCTTGTGCTTGCAGGTTGTTCCAAAGTTTCTTGTAAGATGGTTGCTGAGCTATGGTTTTTCAACAAATGTAAGGATGCTAGTTGCTTCAGGATTGCCGCTTTCGTTCGTGGGATATTACGTTATTGCAGCATTTGTTGATCGCTTTTGAATTGGAGAGCATGGAACACGACTCATGACACATGACTACTGCAATTTACCAGGGTAGTCTGTTCCATTTTATTTTTCTTTATGCTTTATTTGTTTCTTTTCCTTGTCTCATATTTAGGATAATGTGAAATTTAAGTGTGGGGATGAGAAATTGACGTTTTGATTTAAAAGAAAAATAAAAATAAGCTAATAAAAAAATCAGAAAAATCATAAAAAAATTGAAAATTTTTGAAAAATATCCCGAAAATTTAAGTTAAGTTTGCAAAGTAATGAAAAATTATAGAAAAATTTAAGATTGGTCTTTTAAAACTACTACTATATATGAGATTAAAGAAAAGGAGAGCGCACTTAGCTTGGGATGTGTCGGTAGGCCCAACTAGCTTTGAAAGGTTTCTCTTGATTATTATTAATAAACCTAATAGTCATAAACCTTGTGGGTTCTCGTCTTGAGGGGGGACGTGAAGAAAATTCGATACGACATAGCGAGTATTACCGTAATCTAACTACCTTGAGGTGGTGAGAATTACATGCACTTAAAATCAGCACGCCAATCTATTTTATGAAAGTAAATAACGAGTGGTGGCATCCCGTCATGTCCATTTTTTATACGAGCTTAGAAAATATTTATATATTTTAGGGTAAAAGATGCCTAAGTGCACAAAAAAAAGTGAAAAAAATAATAAATAAATAAATTAGTATTGTGAAAGTTTCAAAAAAAAAAAGCCGCAAAAGATGCAAATGAGCCTCCAAAAATTAGAAAAAGAGGCCAAAAGGCACATACTAGATGGAGCCTAGAGCTTACGTGTTACCAAGGGGATGGTCACTCTAATGATACACTATTGGGGTTTGAGCTTTTTAGTCAATAAATACGTTTAGGAAATACTAAGGGTGGAGGCCTGGGACCGTCATACTGGGTTGCAGCTCGAGTGAAACAATACTGAGCCGAAATCCAATAATATCCTTTTAGGTTTAGGTATTGCTCGTACGACCTCGCTTGACCTTTCATCCATCTAAATTCCATTTAAGTGCATTTTCTTCTTAGCATTAAAGGGTTTTTAGCTTACGGTGATAGGTTGAACCAGTCTGCTTAAACCCGGTTTTAAATTATCTAGATTATGTTTGAGATGGGGGTAAGTAGATATGTAACTCCTTAGGCGTGAGACCCATAGGTTTATCGATATCACTTTAACTTAATCGCTAAATATGATGGGGGGCTCGATAGGCTGGTGGCTGGGTTAAAGTGGACAATAATATCGGCAATCGCGGTTTTTGCGTTTATATGTGGTTAAAAGTTAAACTATATGTTTTAAATATCGATTTTGAATTATGATTCCATTGCATTATATATTTTTTGAGTACGAAAAAAGATTAAGTGTGGGGATGTTTGTTGTGTTGCAAAACACATATGGTTTTAATGCTTGTTTGTTTAATAAATCATGCTTAATTTCATTGTTTATATATAAAAAATGGCATGTATTTACTGTTTTTCGTGTTCACGGGTCGCCGTGCATAAAAGGAGTGGAAAACGAGGCTACATGATGGAGAGTCAGATCGTATGGGAAATAGCATGAAAAATGAGAAAGCAAAATAAAAAAAAATGAAAAAAACCTGGATAAGAAGTTCCCCGCGCATTGTAGGGGATTAAGCTTAGTTCCCCGCCATGCGCGAGGAACCTAGAAGATGGAAAAAAATCCTGCACGACTATTTTGTCCCTCGTGCATTGCGGGAGAATAAGCCAAGTTCCCTGCGATACGCGGGAACCCTTATGTCGACAAAAAAAATTTGGAAACTCCTATTTAAGCTGCTTTTACAACCCTAGACGAAAAAACAAACCTTTAGCCATCCCTCCGGGTCCATTGGGGCGATTTTGGAGCAGGAGGGTGTTCGGGATCAAGAGATTAAAGGCCGGTGCACGAGATTGATCATTAAGCGAGTCTCTAGTTCGTTTATTCGGTTGTTCTTGTGTTTTATTCTATTTCCCGAACATGAATGTGCTTAATTATTATATTTTGCTGCTGTTCTTAATGATTATCAGCTAGATTCCCGTTCTACCTAGGTTTTTGATGATTATTTTGTGATTTACAGATTTTTATCGGTTTATTGGATCTTGTTGTTGGTTTAATGCTAAAGTAAAGAACTTGATTGTTATGATGTGTATGCATATTTAAGTCTAATTTATTGTCTTTCCTTGTTCCGCATGTGTCTTATTGAATGTCTTTCAGTTATAGATGCATGTTTAGGTAACTTATTGTGTGTTTGTGATTATTTTATGGTTTTGCTAGACGTAGTAATCCATAGGAACATTGGTTGGTGATTTGTTAGAACTTCATATTCTACCTATCTAGATAGTTGACCGGTGATAGATAGTCGGGTTATCTTTGGGGTTAGGAGTTTAGTGTTAAACACTCTGACAGGAGGTTTCTCTAGATTTTACTAGTTTCATTGTAATTCTGTGTTTATCGATTGTTTTTAGGTTACCCCTTGCACTTTAGGGTGTATTGAGATAGTGAAACTGACAGGTAATCTATCTTTTAGGGTACTTTAGTATTGGTGGAGAGACTGACAGGTAATCCGATTAACTGGTAAGTTTAAACGCCACTTAAAGTTTCCTTTTAGGTCACACCCAGAGAATGATCAAGGATCCACTAGGTTATCTAAGGGTGTCGTATTTTAAGATCCCAGATCTATCATAGTTTCCATAGCCGAGAGAAATCTATGATTTACATGTAAGTTTCTAAACCTAGGTAGTGTTTCTCCTATCTTTGAGTTCGTCTAGGTCATTGTGTTGAAGTTTGTCAGTTGTTAGTTTAATTAGTTAATTATCATATAAATAAAATCATTAAGTTTTAAGTCAGAGTCCATTTTTAGGTGTCACTAGTGTCCTTTGGGTTCGATATCCTGGACTTCATTAGGCTTTACTTCAATTAATAGATACACTTGCCTGTCTAGTGGTATAGCATTAAGAGAGTCTAGGTTTATAAATTTAAAACTAGAGTGTTTAGATTAGGTTAAGTTTTTATAGACCGCTTTCAGCAGATCACCAAAAGAAATATGCATGGAGCTTTCACTATTAATAATGCTAGCCTTCATGCATACTACAACCTTTTGTTAAATACTAACCAACTCTCAACAACTTTTCTCTCTACCTTATCTTCTAGTTTCCACTTTGGGAAATAACAAAACACAAAGCAAAATTCGAGATCGTGGTTGCTTGTGAGAGATTTCCCTATCTTACAAGTGAAATTGATACAAGAACTTGTTGTTTGATCCCGTATAATGTTTGTTTTCAAAAGTACAAATCAAATATTCAGAATTTCTAAAGCTAAATTAAAGATTACATTATTTTCGCTTTAGTAATTGCACTGCTTATATTCGTCAAATGGAAACCACATCGAATACTTGGGATAAATATGTTAGGACTTATATTTTAGACCGACGCATCGAATTATTATTTTTATGGGTGAAAAATAATTAATATTTTTGGTCTCAACCAAGGGTGGATGGCTTGAAGACCAAGACATGTTAGACTAGTATACATAGGTGTATTTGTTAATTTGTCTAGTATGAGTGTATTATGTATTTTGTGAGATCTAGGGTTTTATCCTTTAAAGAGAGCCGCCGCCTCCAGGATGAGCTCTCCTGGAGGTGGCTGATCTTTATTGTATGTATGAGTGCTCTGTATAACAATCTTTTGATTAATGAAATCATACTGCCACTTATTTATGTTTGTGTTTAGATTAAATATACATGTTCATCCAGTCTATTGTTCATTGTAATCGATTCAGGCTCTCTCTCAAAACACCACTCATCCGTTCAAAACACCTTTCAAGAGTGAATACGATTCGATCCTAGCTCAGATCCGAGCTCCACCGTTAATAACGACCATTATTCACGATTCCGCACCAGGGCTCGGCTCTCACAAGTGGTATTAGAGCTTGAGTAAGCTCGCTGAAGGCCACGGGATAGAAGGTTGTGAAAAAGCTTGAAGCTTTACTCTGTTTTCACTACTGCAAACACCAGATCTATTGAAATGGAAGACCAAGAAGTATCAACAAACAAGATTCCAAGGCTACTCGGACAAGAAAACTTCATAAAATGGAAAGTACTGTTTGAAGCAGCTGTGAACTACAATGACCCAGAGTTGTGGATGTCTATCATTGAGGGAAATTACGTTCCTTCAACAGGTCCAAACAACAACGCAACGGTTGAACTAAAGATGAAGAAGAGGGATGATAAAGCTCTGTCTATGCTGAAATTAGGGCTTTCTTGGGAGATTCTGACAACCGTAAATCATCACAAGACTGCAAAGGACATGTATGATACAGTCATTGAAATGTTTGAGGGTAATACAGAATTAAGAGATATCAAGAAAGACAGATTGAAACAGCAGCTTGACAGAGTCAAGTTCAAGGAAGGTGAAAGGCTGAAGTTAGTTCTGCAAAGGTTTATGGTGATTATGAATGAAATTAGAACAACAGACCTTCAGATATCTGATTTTGACTTCAACAAGAAACTTCTCTCATCTTTGTCTGGTGAGTGGTACACTATCAAAGAGAAGACCAGCTTTCCTAACTTCAAGTTAGATGATGTGATAGCCTTCGTCAAGGCTGCTGAACATGAAATGATTGAAAACCATATGATTCGAGAGGACAAGCCAAGCTTTCAAATGAACAATGCTCTTGTGGCACCCATAGGCAATCTCTCGGTCAAGAATCAACAGCCTATCATTGAGGAACCATCAGAAGCAAACTCATCTTGTAACAGTCAGTCAAGATTTAATGTGCAGCTGATTGAAGATGACAATCAATCTACTGGAAATGGGCAGTCTACTTTTGCACAACACAATCCAACTCAAGGAACAGATTACCAGGCATTATTCTCAATGTTCACCGAGTCTTACCATGCCTTTATGGCCAAGAATCTGATAAACACAAGCATCGTGCAAGAAGACTTTAAACAGATAGATGCTGATGATTTAGAAGATATGGACATGAAATGGCAAACGGCTATGTTGGCGGTAAGAAGCAAAAGGTTGTATAACAGAACTGGCAGAACCAATTTCAATGGACCAAATGAAAGGATTGGATTTGACAAATCCAAAGCCATCTGTTATAACTGTCAACAACCAGGACACTTTGCAAGGGAATGCAACATGTCAAGGCAGTCTAGCAATCAAGTTAACCAGAATCAGTTCTATCAGAATCAGAACCAAAACTTTCAGCAGCAAAGGAATCAAATGCCCAACCAAAATCCCTATCAAAATAAGAATAGAACCTAACAACAAACATTTCAACCACAAAGAAACCATCAGATGCAGGTTCACCCAAACCAAAATAGACCAAATCAAAACACTGGTAACCAGCAGAGAGATCAGGGAAATGTAGCTGTTACAAGGGTACCACAAGATGGGGAATTTGACTGGAGCAATCATGCAGCTGAGATGGAAAGGGAAAATGTTGCATTCATGGCAAAAGTGAATGATCAAGCTGAATCTTCAAACTCTTAGGTACATTCTAATATGTCAATTTCTGATCTACTTATTACAATTGATGAATTAAATCAGGAAATTGGGAAGTGGAAATCTGAGTGTGGAAGAAAGGAAGTATTCTTGAATGTGTATGAAGAAAGTGAAGCAACCTATGAAAGTCAAATCAAGGGGTTGGAAGATGATTGCATGATAGCATACCAAACACAATCTAGAATGACAATTGAAATTGAAGGGTTAAAGAAGATGTATGTTGAAGAAAAACTGAAGAATGCTGAATTGTTGATAGAGATGGACTTCTTGAAGAACCTCATTTCTATTGGAAACCTTGTGGGTTTTGTGGACAAAATGTCTGAAGAAGAAAAGTATAAAAAGGTGCCACCACCTTTTTGTGACAGCTACCCACTAAAGTTAGACAAGGAAAATAGAAGTGAGTATCTTAAACAGTTCAAGAATGTCTTTGATGATAAGACTGAGTTTGTCAAACAGTATGCTGATGTAGTGGTGGACAAAGATGGAGAATTTACCATCAAGCAATGTGAGAAGCAAGAAAATGAGAAAACTAAAAGAATTGAAGGTGATAAGAAGAAGTGGAGTGGATACTCCAGTGAAGAAAGTAATTGTAGCTGTGGGAGCTCTAAATCATCAAAAGGGAAGAAGAAGAAAAGCACAAACAAAAAGAAAATTGACAAAATTCCTCTTCTACCACCAATGACTCCAAAATTAAAAAAACACTATGAGAAAATGAGAAGAGAGCATGTAGTATTTGACATCTGTGCTAGACCACAAACTGAGTTTAAGAAGAGAACAGATGAGAGTGTGAAATCCACTTATGATCAGTCACATCCACCAATTTACCTAGTTTTCTCTAATCATGAATTATTTGATATTGGGGATGTCGATTATGTGCCCACAAGAAGATATTCAAGAGAAGAAGAAGGTAGCTCATCAAGAACTCCCTCAAAACCGAAGAAAATTGTTTTTATCAAAGAAAAGTATCCACAAACAATTGACATCAGTGAACAAATTAAGATGGATTTCTCAAACACCTTGTGTCCAAAGACCTCATTAGGTTTTGACTTTCCCAAACCAAGTGACAAAATCAAAGATAAGCAACTGCTTGAAGATATGGGAAGTTATGTCAAGGTGTGGTGCAAGAAATGTGATGCATATGGACATCACACTGATTCTTGTTGGATCATGGAGGACATTTTTGAGATTCCTGATGTAGTGAGTGGATTTGACATGAAGAGCTACAAAGAGATGTATAAGAATTACTTGAGTGGAAATAGAAAACCATCTAGTTCAGTGGAACAAAAGAAGATTTTTGAAAAGAGACTCAAGGCTATTTTGAAAATTAAGGCAAATGAGAAAGAGCCAAGTATAGCTGAGAAGAACAAAAGGTCAACTGATAAAGGAAAAGGAAAATTCAGACCTGGAGTTCTCAATGGTGATGAAAAGTTTCTGTTGAAATAGGGGTTTGAACCAAAAGGGTTTCAGTGGAAGACAAAGGTGGAGGTCATTGAAAAGAAAACCTGTGTGATCGAGCAGATAAAGGAAATTATCAAATCACAAGCAATGAAGAATGGGTCAGATTCAGACGCTGATGAAGATTGTGAAATTGTGTATGAAGACCCACCTCCAGTTCTACTTCCAACTCATGATGAATCTTTCACTGACACTGAATTACAAACTTCTGAGGTTTGTAAATCAGATTCAAACTAATTGTGTTATATGTATGTGCAGGAACAGTCCTTGATCAAGAATGACTCATGGTATATGGACAGTGGATGTTCCAGACACACGACATGTGACAAGAATGTCTTAATCAACTATGAAAAGAAATATGAAGGGCCATTTGCCTTTGGGAGTGATGAAAATGGAGGGAAGATTGTAGGAAGAAGAACACTCATAAATGGCAAAGTATCCTTTGAGATGTGCTGCATGTTGAAGGACTTCAATACAACTTGCTAAGCATTTCTTATGTCTGTGACAAAGGATATAAAGTGGCTTTCAATGATGAACACTGCCTGATATTGAAGTCTGAATTCGTGATTCCAACCGATATGATTATGATGATGGTTCCAAGAAATGGCAACCTCTATGAACTAAGAATGAACAATGCAACTTCAAGAGGTGGTTCATGCTTTGTTTCAAAAGCCACTGAGAATGAAACTAAGCTATGGCATAGGAAGATGTGTCATGTGAACTTAAAGAACATGAACAAGCTTGTAAAAGGTGAACATGTTGTTGGCCTTCCCACAAGAGAGTTCAAGTTGGAAGAAAAATGCACATCATGCCTGAAAAGGAAGCAGCACAAATCCTCACATAAAAGCAAAATGATAAATACTATTGATGAGGTCTTGGAATTGCTACACATGGATCTGTTTGGTCCTGTAAGTGTTCCAAGTATTGGGAAGAAAAGACTCTGCTTGGTGATAACTGATGACTATTCAAAGTTTACTTAGGTATACTTTATGGGAAGCAAAGATGAAACTGCAGAGTTGATAAGAATGAATGTGCTAAAATTGGAAAATCAACTTGAGAAGAAGGTTAAGGTCATTAAAAGTGATAATGGGACAGAGTTCAGAAATGGAATCATGAAGGAATTATGCACTTCTAAGGGTATCTTTCAACAATTCAGTGCTCCGAGAACCCCTAAACAAAATGGTGTTGCAGAAAGAAGGAATAGAACATTAATTGAAGCTGCAAGGACCATGATTTCCGATGCAAATCTTCCAGTCACCTTCTGGGTAGAAGCAATCAACACTGCATGTTATGTGCAGAACAGGGTTCTCTTGAACAAGGCTCAAAATAAGACTCCATATGAGGTGATCTTTAAAAGAAAGCCTTATGTGAAGTTCTTAAAGCCTTTTAGATGCAGATGCTCACTTCTGAACACAAAGGACTATTTGAACAAATTCCAGTCCAAATCACTGGTATGCTTCTTTGTGGGATATTCATCTCATTCAAAGGCTTACAGAGTTTATATGAAGAAGCACATGGTGGTGGTTGAATCTTCTGATATAATTTTCAATGAAAACGATTTCAACAATGTTGAAGGACCCAAATGGCTATTTGACTTGGAAAAGATGATCAATTCTTTCAAAATCTACAATGAAGATATGGATGATAGCATGTAGAGAACCAGCTTTGAAGATAAAGAAAAGCAAAGACAAGTTGATCTGGACAAGCTATGGTCATCCGTTGCTACTGAGTCAAAATAGTTGTAACTTTGAAAGGAACAACCTTCAAGCTGCAGAAGATGGCACAAATGGACAAGATGATGCAGTGGAAGTTTCCAATGAAGGGCCATGTGAAGTGGAGAGTGAACCAATCCAAAATCAGGAACCTAATCAGACAGACAGGACAAACCAATTTGAAGAAAGGTTCCAGTCTTTGTTTGACTCTCTGCAATTTGGGTAAATGAAGCATCTTCATCACAAATAAATCTAGCTCAAGCTAATGAAGAGACCCAAATGAGAATTGAAGATGATTCTGCTGTGTTAAACATGACAAATCTTGATACAGAAGTATCTGCACAACAAGTTGTACAAACCACTTCTGTTGAAAGAAATCATCGAGCAGAAAACATAATAGGAGACCTGCATGAGAGAGTGATTAGAAGTTCTTCTGAAAAGGAAAATATTTGCCTATATGCCTGCTTCTTATCCCAAGTTGAACCAAAGAATATCAATCAAGCTTTGAAAGATAACAGCTGGGTAAAAGCTATGCAGGAAGAATTAGCCCAATTCAGAGACTTACATGTCTGGGATTTGGTTGACAAGCCCAGAGGCAAGTACGCTATTGGTACCAAGTGGGTTTTTATGAATAAGAAGGATGAAAGAGGAATAGTAATCAAAAATAAAGCAAGACTGGTAGCTCTAGGATGCTTACAAGAGGATGGAGTGGACTTTGAAGAAGTTTTTGCTCCAGTTGCAAGACTAGAAGCAATCAGAATTTTTCTGGCTTATGCAAAATCCATGAATATAAAAGTCTATCAATTGGATGTAAAGTCAGCATTTTTAAATGGGAAGATTGATGAAGAAGTTTATGTCACACAATCTCCTGGATTTGAAGATCCAATGCACCCCAACAAAGTTTACAAGCTCAGCAAGGCACTGTATGGATTACATCAAGCACCAAGAGCTTGGTATGATGAGCTGTCAAATCATTTGTTGGAGAATGGTTTCTGCAGATGAGCAATTGACAAGACTCTTTTCTACAAAAGAAGGAACAAAGACCTGTTGCTACTGCAAGTGTATGTGGATGACATTATCTTTGGCTCAACAAATGAACAGATGTGCAAAGAGTTTGAGCAAGTAATGAAGTCCAAATACAAGATGAGCTCAATGGGAGAAATGAATTTCTTCCTTGGACTTCAAGTGCTACAGAAAGCTAAGGGCATATTCATAAATCAATCCAAATATGTACAAGAGATTCTTAACAAATTCAAGTGCCAAGACTTCAAGACAATGTCCACACCAATGGATACACATGAGAAAATGGTACCTGATGAAAAGGGGGAGCCAGTGCACCAGCATGAGTATAGGGCCAAGATAGGATCACTGATGTATCTTATAGCATCTAGGCTAGATATTATGTTTGTTGTGTGTGTCTGTGCAAGATTTCAAGCTAACCCCAAGGTTTCACACATGCTAGTAGTCAAGAGGATTTTCAGATACTTGAAAGGAAAACCAGATTTGGGAATTTGGTATCCAAAGAACCCTTATTTTCAATTGATGGCCTACACTGACAGTGACTATGATGGTTGCAACATGAGTAGGAAATCAACCTCGGGAGGCTGCTAGTTTTTAGGGAACAGGTTGGTGTCATGGCAATGCAAGAAACAGACTAAAGTGTCTATCTCAACTGCTGAAGCTGAATACATTGCAGCATCTGCTTGCTGTGCACAGGTTCTGTGGATTCAAAATCAACTGCTGGACTATGGTCTGAATTTCTTACTTACTCCTATCTTAATTGATAATACTGCTGCTATGTTTATTGTTAAGAATCCAATCCAACATTCTAAGACTAAGCACATTGAAATTAGACATCATTTTATTAGGGATTGTCAGGAAAAAGGGCTAATAGAAATGAAAAGGGTAGACACATCTGACAATTTGGCTAATTTGTTCACGAAACCTTTAAATAAGACCAGCTTTCATTTTCTATTAAAATGCCTAGGTATGATAAATACTGATGAGGTTTGATTTAGGATGTGTGCTTAAGTGAGATGCTTACTGATGATCTATGTTACTCACTTTGAATGTTTGCATGATAACATTGCTATGCTTGAATGATTACTCAAAACTGCATGAATCATGTATGTGACTGTTCTTGTGTGGAGTTTCTGTTAACTTTGATAATTACAGCTGTTGCTACTTTGATCTGTGCTTACATGAAAAATTTTTATGATTCAAAGTACTTCGAGCATGATTCTATCCTGAATGATGTGCTTATTGCTCTTTGAGCACAAGCATAGGCTTCTGAAAGACTATTCTAAGTTATTCGAGCACAGATGTCATTGCTCAATTGCTCGAGCATGGAATTCAGTCTTGAATTTCCACGTGTTTCGAGCATGCTTCTGTGATAGATGGAAGTTTAATGCTCTTCGAGCACAAACTATCCATACTTGGGGATTTTCTCTAAGTAACTCGAGCATGAATGTTGCTATAAGAGGTCGAGCACAAAACTGAGCTTCTCGAGCACAATCATTGAAACGAATACTTAAGGTTGCTCGATAGGCTTTCGAGCATGCTCGATGTAGTTCTGAGCGTGCTCGACAGACTTAAGTGATAATTTGATGCTTCTGTGCCAACAGAAAATTTGTGTTGTGATATTGTGAAAGTGTGTGCTTGGTTACAAATGCTTAAATGACAACACCATCTTTAAAGTCACTGTTCTTAAATTGAATTTTCAAAGGAAAATGATTTTTAAAATGGTAAAGAGTTTCTGATTAAGCAACACAGTTTTCAGTGACAATTCATAAGAGAAATGATAATATTATCCAAGTTCCCAGCTTCAAAGAAGCAAGAAACTAATTTGTAGGAAATTGAATCCAACCTAAATTTGGGAAATGATAGAAAACTGTTTAGGATGGCTAACCCATGGATTATAAGTTCAAAAGGTTTTGAGTACAGTCATTGGCAAAGTATGGTAGCTTTCCATGGTCAGTAGTTGCAATATGTGATATAAACTTAAACTGGCTGAAGTATGATGTGGAGAAACATTGGAAAATAAGGTATGTTCTCTAGCACATCTCTCTGTATGATTGGCAGAAAGGTCATTATCCAATCATACACGAGCCCGTTGGTGTTTCTGGTCTACAAATATTTACTAAGTAATTGAGCAGATATATATTATTGGTAAATGGAAAACCTCTCAAAAGAAAAGAGAGAGAAAAAGATTGAAAAGTATAAAAAGATCAAAAGTATAAAAAGATCAAAAGTATAATATATATATTTACAAAATAAGTTAGATGATTTCATGACTTAAGGGACACTAAGAGAACTACAAGGGTGGGGCATACAATTAAGTCCTAAACACCCTGAATGTAAGGCATGTAAGTCCGGATGGCATGTAAGTCCAACGTTCAACCTTATAGTCTGTTATCAAAGACAAAATATATATATATAAATAACTGATCTAGTATACAAAAATTAATTTTGACAAAGGCATTAGGGGGTCGGAGTAAATTCGGGGTGATTTGGAGAAAGCTAAATAAGCTTTGAGAATATATTAGCAGCAACCTGAAGCTATAGTGATAACCATTCCTATTTTATGCACTAATTGAATCCAAAATGTATCACCAAAAGCAATGACCATTATGCTAAGTATACCTGCTGTCAACCTGACTTGAGTCAGAATAACACTGACCATGAAGTGGTGTGATTGTTGTTTTAAATAGTCTGATCCCAAAATTGAGATCTTTCCAAATTGACTTAAAATGAATTTTATTTTTGAACTGGATTTTGATCTCTTATGTCACTTTAAACTAATTGCTCATTCAATTTACTGTTATGACATGAATATTCTTTGGTCAAAGTTAAAATCTGAGCACAAGACATGATTACTCATGTCTTGAATCAGTGGCATAAAAGTTGTGATTCTCAAACTGAATCAAAATTTCAAGTTAAGTGTTTCAAGCTAGGAAACTGTGCCTGCTTATGAATTGCTGCTTCGAGTATACACTGAAATGTATGAATTGATTTATCTGTTTCGAGCATGACTTGAAAATTTGTTAATAAGTGTTTTGAGCATGAATCTTGTCTTCGAGCACCTGCTATGTTATGAAAATTGATGTTATATGTTTCGAGCATGATTGCATGATAAGTAGTTACGATATACGTTTTCGAGAACAAAGAACTGAATGATAGGAGACATTTATGTATTTTGAGCATCATTGTGTGCTAGATACTTAGGCATAAGATCTCGAGCTAAGAAAATGGAATACTTTGTGAAATAGTTCGAGGAAGCTAGAAGGACTAGACACTTAGGCTGTGAGTTCGAGTACAGGCATTGGAAAGATTAAATCTGCCAAGGCTTTCGAGCACAGTGTACTTCGAGCATATTAAGCTATAGATTTCTAAAGCTAAGTCCACACAGGAATGCATCTCGAGCATAGGGAATTGACATTAAATATTTCTAAGTACTCTCGAGCATGATGCATGGTCAAATAAGGTAAGTACTAGTGTGGCTCAGGATTCAATATTTAGTGCACTTTAAAAGTTACAATCGAGCACACTACACCTCAAGCAAGACGAGCAAGTACCTTGTACCATGTACTCATGTAAAGGGGATGTCAGCTTTTATTTTGTCTTTAATACTGACTGTACCATGTACAAGAGGTACCTCGAGCAAGAATTGTACCATGTCTTTCTGTACAGGGGGAGCCAGCTTTTATTTTGGCTGTATGCTCGAGCAAGGGAAGTACATTTGAATTTGAAATTAAATGACAACTGTCGTGTACTAGACGACAAACCAAGGTACTGTACCACCCAAATGTTAGCTATAAAAAGGGGGACTTAGAAAGTTTTTCACACATTTCTCTCTGATTAAACCAAAACGAAAGCCTTCTTGCTCGTGCTATCTCCCTCTTGCTCGCTGTTCTATTACTTGATTGATTTCACTTTGATTATAGCCATTAGCTCTGTTTCGACTTCGGTAAGACATCGTTGTTCTATAATCGTCGCACCGATTTTGAAATTAGGGTTTCTAATTGAACTAGTTGACTAACTGTTTACTTGTTTTGACAGGTACGCATATTACTACGGAACAGGTTAATCGAAGACGCCATTACTCATCTCTCCTTTCTCATATACAAGTTCTGCTTCTTTGTATACTGACATTCTCTTATTCTTGCAGAATTGATGGCCTTTAAATTTGAAAAGAGGCACAATATGTGCGCTCAATTAGATCTAGATGATGAAAATATGGAGTTAGAAGTCATGTTAAATTTCCTACTAAACTCCAATCTACGACTGGCGCTGACAGAAAACCCCACACTCTACAGTAACCATCTTACGGACTTTTGGTAGTCCGCGACCTATGTCAATGACGTAAATGAGAAGAGGATCGGGGTGTAACACCCCGTAACCGCAGCGGAAACGTAAACGGGATGCGACAGACACCTCTGATATCAACCACATTGTTTATAAAGAAAACTGAATACATTAATATACTTCAAATTACATTATCTCGTATTTCATTCCGTCTAGGTGATACACACATCATACAATACGATACATAATTCTATTTATTATAATGTATCCTAGCATTCCGCACGCAAATCTTACACACATCAAGCACTTAGCACGTAAGCAATCACTTCATCTTAGTTGTACCTGAAAAACATGTGAGAAAACGGGTCAACTACGAATAGTTGGTGAGTTTCACAATTTGAGTAAACCATGATAAATCCATATCAAAATATAATATTATCTGGGGACACTGTTAACCTAGTACTGTACTCATTCCGGGGGCAATGTTAACCCAGAAACACGATGTAATTATGTTGAGCCCACAAGTGAAACCTCTGACTATCACACACAACCTCCGTGGCATATCCCCCGCCCACGGAACTGCCCCAAACCGCTATGTCTAACATTACATAGCAAAATAAATAACAACAAAATAGACATGTGCAACTGGCTGGGAAACATCAGCAAATCCATGCCGGACCAGTTGGGTTTGTCAGACCAATAGTACTATCCACACTCTACCGGCTTTCAGTTAATCACTCGTGTTCCGGGGCCTTAGAATGTTAGCAACTCAGACAATTACCATCTTAGTACATTTCCGTACGATTCCTGTACAATAAAATATATATATAAATCCACGCAAGTCCATGCGTTCAGTATGTATTTAAACATTTCAGTAATAACATGCTTCCGCCCCGAGAAACTATTTAAAAACAATTCAGAAAAAGGGGGCTCGTGAAACTCATCTTAGCACATGCAAGCAGGTAACAACAATCATTATCAGTTAACACGTCCAATCTGTAATATGATCCCTACGATCGTTACTATACACTCATTATTAAAATACTTTAACCAAGTTAACCGGTACATCTGGGGACACTGTTAACCCAGCACTGTACCCGTTCTGGGGGCAAGGTTAACCGAGAAACACTTCTACGGACTCAGATTGTGATATCGTTTAGAGTTCCATGGTCACAATTACTATTAGTCGTTTTTCTCGTTTTGCGTGCCTAGCACGGTTATCCGTTTTTACGTTTCAAAAATGAGTTTGGTCACACACGACCCGAAAGTAGTGGTTGACTGATAATTTAATTAAAGTTGTGAAATTTGAGCTCGGTTTAGACGCCCCGATTGGCCGCGGGACCCGTTTCCGTCTTTGGCGTACCGGAAACTGTTAAATCGGTTAAAAATACCCAAATCATCCGAATTATTTTCGGATGATTCATTTTTACTTGTTTAACTCTATTATATGAAAATAGTTCATTTTTAGGGTTTTTATACACCAGTCAGCTCGCTTAAGCGAGCTTTACCGGTTTACGCTTTTTAAACCTTAAAAGTTTGTTTTTGCACAAATAATTATCCGTTTAATCTCGGATCTTGAAATTTTGCACAAATCACTTTTTGACAGTGGGAAATTTTATAAAAATATTTCCAGAATTAATTTTTATATTTAAAATTTATTTATCTATTTTTAAACACCATTTAAACACTAAATATGTTGTAAATACCAAACGATCTTAGAAAAATCCCAAATTTTTCCTGGATGTCCCCTGCCATCCACATAGTACCCTGTAATTTCTCCAGAACCAAAATCTTCCTTTACATGCCATTTTCACTAAAACCAAGCTAGAAAACCCTAGAACTCGTTTAACCGAAAAGCCTACTTAGACTTCTCCAACTGACCTAAAATTTTGTGTGTGACTTATACATGATATAAAAAGCTTATCGGCAATTTTCCAGAATTCTTCATGATATTTAACTATTTTTCACCATTTTTAGCCAAAACCGAGCATTAAATTCACCAAATATTCATCCTTTATCCAAAAATTACCAAAAATTCACAGAACTCTTATTTTCATGTGTAGAACATCCCTGTAAAATTTCATGACCTAACTCTAAACACATCACAATCTGTCCAAATCTCCAAAACCGAACATAAACCGAATATACCATTCGTTTTCCGCCACTACAAGCTACAAACTCGTCTTTCCGCCTTATCTAACACTAAATACAGAACCTACAACTAACATACCACAATACCAAGCAAGTTACACTCACGATCAAGCCTCTTACACTATAGTTTCGGTTATTGCTTTAAAAACAAAGATTTAACCGTAAAAATTCGTTCTCGGTTCGTTTAACTCCTTTCTTGGACCAAGATCCCTTGTATAACCCGTATACATCACTTGATCATGCAAGAATCGGTTTTCATCTTTGAAACCTCATTTTCTTGCAAACAAACTCAAGAAACGAAGATAGAAACGTGATTAACTCGATTCTTTACCTTGTTTTCTTGCTCCAAAATCTCGGTTTTTAGATGATGAAGTGGAGAGGATTGATGAAGGAGATGGAATGTTTGTCTAAAAATAGAAATGGGAGGCTAAGGGAGCACTCCCAATCCGATCGGAACTATTAGGGGGGTGGGGTGGGACCCACCTTTCCAATTCTAGCCACAAGTTTGGATTCTCGTAATCCGGATAATGTTTTGGATAATCTGGTTCAGTTCGTTTTTCGGTTAAATGTTTAATTCGGCTTAAAACGAGGCTAAAACGGTCGTTTTTCGGCTTAAAAATGAAATTTATATAAAACCGATTTAAAAACTTTAAAAATTTAAACCATGACATTTATTAACTTAAAACATCATATCATTAATTATCGTGCATCGTTTTCGGCTTGATCGATCATCTCTTGCTCGGTTTGGTATTAAAGGTTTCGTTTAATGTACCGACGTACCATTAAATCGAAATTCTTTTTCTGTGCTTTAATTCACTCATCCCGAAGCTTTAATACTTCGTAAAATCACTAAATATTATAGATATCGTCTATAATTGAACCCTCGATTCGTTCGGGTTTCAATAACTATCGATCGATTAATCGCATAATCAATACGATGAATTATATATTCACGTAAAATCAATACAGTGAACCCTGTATTCTCGTATAATTACTATGGTAACTCATGTACCCGACATTAAATATGACGTAACTATCGTCTACCGGTTAGGGTATCCCTGGTTTCGTCGGAATCGTTACATTCTCCTCCCGTTAAGAAATTTCGTCCTCGAAATTTTACACGCCCACGATCCCCTTTCGAGAGGAAGGTGGGGGGGGGGGGGTTTCCTTCAGAATTCACCCTCGCGTTACCAGGTATAATCTGGTCCTCGCTGTGAATTCCACTTAATCTTAATCAATAAAGCTTGGTATGTCCAAACTGTTTAGTTTTCCCGTCTACTATCTCAACGGAATTATTTATGATATCAAGCATGTTTTCTATGAGTACCTCCATTACTGGTACTTTCGTTGCCTCGTCGCTTAGGTACTTTTCAATCCGTATACATGGCAAAACATCATGTATAGTACTTAGCCCCTGGAGTACTTTAATCGATAAACTAAATGACCAATCATGGAGATAGTCTCATAAGGTCCAATATATTAAGGAGCTATTTTCGGTTTTGCCAAACCTCATACCACCTTTCTAAGGTGATGCCTTAAAAATACCTTGTCACCTCTTTCCAGCGACAATGGTTTCCTTTGAATGTTGGCATAAATCCTTTGTCAATTTCGCGCTGCTTTCAACATATCTTAATTATTATAAATCCTATTGGTTGTTTCTCGAATCAATTCAAATCTTATGGCTTGAGTGACGCCCATTTTCAATTTAACAAATTGGTGATAATTACTTCACCCATAGAAAACTTCAAGCTCTCGATGCTTCCTTCTCCGCCTTCCAATAATGGAAGTAGGATGACCATTTCGATCTGAGATAATTGAAAATGGTACTCCACGACGAGATACCATTTCACCATCATGAATTTGGGCGAGAATTCATTGTGGTAATCGACATGGATTGGGATGAAATGCGAGGATTGGTTAATCGATCCGCGATTACCCAATTTACCTCATGCCTTTGATATATCTTGGGAATTTGCGTACCGAAACCCATTGTAATTTATTCCCACTATCATTGGCGAATTTTCTGTCGTTGTGGCGTTCCCAAGGGTTTTCGGTATGCAGCCTTATCTCTTGCATAACTTAAATTTTCACCAACATACGTAACCATATCTTTCTCCACACTCGGTCATTAACAAAATCCTTTCAGATATTCGTATCATCAATAGTCTAATCCGATCCCGGATGTATGGAATATTTCGATCTATGCGCTTCGTCCATGATTAATTCACGAAGGTCATGGAGGGTCGGGATCCAAACCCAATTTTTGAAGTAGAGAATTTCGTCCACGCGTTGTTCGAAATTCTTCTCATTGCCGTAAAGTTCCTCCTTTTCCAATTGTTCCTCTTTCAACGCCTCACGTTGAGCGACTCAAATCAGGTCCGAAAGATTCGACTGGACTATCATCCCCAGCACTCGCACTCGCAATGACTTAACCCGATCTTTCCTACTCAAGGCATCGGCTACGACGTTAGCCTTGCCGGGGTGATAACGGATGTCACAGTCATAATCGCTTAACAACTCGACCCATCTTCGTTTCCTCATATCCAGTTCTTTCTGATCGAATATGTGCTGCAAACTTTTACGATCGGTGAAGATGGTGCACTTCGTACCGTAGAGATAATGTCTCCAGATTTTAAGTGCGAAGATAACCGCTCCCAGTTCTAAGTAGTGAGTAGTGTAATTTTTCTCGTGTACTTTTAACTGTCGGGAAGCATGGGCTATAACCTTATTATTCTGCATTAACACGCATCCTAACCCTCTACGCGATGCATCACAATACGCAACAAAACCATCGTCTCTATCGGGGAGACTTAAAATCGGCGCTCGGCACAATTTTAATGGTTTCTACCTTATTTGGGTCTATGTGAAATCCTTGTTGCTTTACAACATGACCAAGGGATTATGCCTTCTTTATTCAAAATCACATTTCAAAAACTTCGCGTACAACTCCTCTTGCTTTAACACTTCCACAATTTTCCTTAACCGTCGTTCGTGCTCTTCTTTACGTTGCGAATATATCAAAATATCATCAATGGATGCTATGACAATTTGTCAAAATAAAGTTTACAGACTCGGTTCATGAGTTCCATGAACACTGCCTGCACATTTGTTAGCTCGAACGGCATGAATAAGAATTCATAATGGCCGTAACGAGTCTGAAACGTTGTTGTTGCAACGTCCTCCTCTTGGATATTTTTTATTTTTATTTTTATTTTTTTGGTGATGACTATATCTAAGATCGATTTTCTAAAAATAAATTGTCCCTTGCAGTTGGTTAAACAGATCGTTTACTTCGAAGAAGTGAATACCTATTCTTGATCGTCACTTTATTCAATTTTCCCTAATCAATACATATCCTAACACTTTCGTCCTTCATTTCCCAATAACACTGGTGCACCCCATGGTGACTAACTAGGTCGTATAAAACCTTATCCAAAAATTCTTGCATTTCAGTTGGTGCAAGTCGGTAAGGTATTTTAGCAACAGGGCCAGCTTGAGGCATTAAATCGATTCTGAATTCGACCTGTCGGGTTGGCGGTAATCCAGGAAGTTCTTCTGGGAGAACTTGTGGAAATTCGCGTACCACCGGGATATCTTCTATATGTTTTCTTTTAAATCTGTGGCAATCACGTTTGTTAAATACACCACGTCTTCTTGACGTAAATATTATACCATCTCAAGATGAGATTAGAATGGTAACATAATACCGTACACTTTTCTCTGTATCTAATCGCTTTATCGTCCGAAAGAGAGCTTCTAGTCATCTTCTTTTCATATTTGATTTCAGCTTCATGTTGAGTTAGCCAATCCATGTTAACTATTACGTCAAAACTTCTTAACTTTACTAGTCGTAGGTCAATAAGGAAAGGTTAATCATTCAGAATAATAGGACAATTCCGAACAATTTAGTTAACCATTAGGGATTTACCGTTAGCGATTCTACAGTATAGGGTTCTATAGTTTCACTAATCGGTATCTTTCCAAATGATAGGAGGTCAGCAGGAACTAACTTCTATCGACGACCGTAAAAATATCGCTGAAGCCCATTGATTTAAAACTACAACATACTTAATACCACCTTTGGATCATGACGTGCTTTATTCGAATTACTCACAAAAGCACGGTTCCTTGCTTGATCCGAGGTTGATGCTTGTCTTGAGGTTCGTCTTCCAACGACACCTTGGTTCAACTTTGGGCAATTTCTCTTGAAACGTTCTGTACTGCACATTCATAGCAAGTACAACTGTTTGGCATAATTTGATTTCTTTGGATGGATTGTTGTTGAGGTTGTTGGGTTCGGAGTGGTTGTACACGAATGGGTTGGGGTTGCCGGTTCACATGGCTTCAATTGGTTCTACAATTAGGGCATTACGTCCATCTTTACCACACCCGTGGCCTACTATCACTCGACATTCTTCTTCCTGCCGATGACCATATTTTCCACATTTAGGGAAGGACCCTTCATGCGGTTCATGTTTTCACACCAGAACTAGTCTTGGTATAATTCTGGGTTATAGGACATACCTATTTATTCAAAAGTCTATCTTGCACTATACCTTTATCATTTCTCTTCTTTAATACTCGACGTCTCACCTAACGTCCTTCCAGTCCGCTTCCCATAGAGTCAAATATATCAATGCTGGCTTGTGACACAACCCTTCCAAAGGTTTTATATTTTACAGGATTGACTATACTCCTTATCGATGGAGTTAGTCCCCAATATTGCGCTCACTTCGCTTAGTTTCAGGAGTAATTAGCCGTGTTACCAGACATGACAATTCCTTCAAACGATTAGCGTTTTCTAAGTGATCAGCATACAACATTTCTATCTTCCATAGCTCAGTTTCCAATCTCTGAACTTAATTTCTCGAATAAAAGTGCTCTAGCACAAGAATTTTAAATTCTGACCATATCATCTGAGCAATAATTTTCTAACTATAATTTTGTACCATCGTGTTCCATCACGATACAACATAATCTACCAACATATATGTAGCATATTTCACTACACAATGTTCTAGACTCTCACCAATATCCTTAACCATTACGATCTTTTCTATCCACTCGCTAGTCTATTCCTCCCTTTACCATCAGTAAACTATTAATAATCCCCTTAACACAACCGATAAACATATCCTTCATACCGGATCTAATTCATTACGACTACTATTCATGTTTAGTTTATAACTAATACTTGTAGTCATAATAGTATTCGGTGGGACATTATCAATCTTAGTAATACCACTAAGAATTGAAATATTCATATTCATGTGATCGCTCGATCTATAATTCTGCGATCACATTTGCATCAACACTAACAGTGATCTGTGATACGACATCCGGTATCATCATCTGCTATCTTTGAGCAATCAACTGACTCATATCAATCTCCATCGTTGGAGTTATTCTTTTTATGCCATTCTGCCGTACTCATCCCGTACGCAGTAATCAATACTAATCTCAACGTATAACTCGTTACCAGCTCAATCATATCAACAGGTACACATACACACCAAATATTATCATACATATTACACATACCAGTATCTAGTATATATGTCCCACAAATATAATATCATAAGGACTTAACCTGACGTCGGTTAACATTTAAATATGTTTCATAACCCTTGTCACCAACTGACATATAGATCTTTCTCAACCCAGATTAATGTTTACTATGCTTGATTTCAATATCCTTCTGCATGTCAGCATAACCGATACATGCTCACCGTGAGCACCAAACGATTACGTACCACGGAGTTATAATATCCGTGTCTATTTGTATATCCGGCATACACGGTATACCACCTACGAGCGAACAACCAACTATGCTATAATGATTCCAACACCTCTTTGTGTATAGGTAATCATTCTATTTGAGTATACATGGGTATGGGCATCTAACGGATGTAAGGATAACATAGGGAGTTGCAAGGTTCAAGGTAATCGCGCAACATGGGTTGCCTTCAAATATTATCAATTACTATTATGGGAAACTCTATCACTTGCTCAGTCAATGTCCTCAGGCGTTCTAGGTTCGCTAAAATCGGTAATTCTCGATCTGGAGATGGTATGACTCATATGTTTGAGAGCGAGAAATACATATATATGTTTCTATATATTATTTTTTATCTGCTCATTTATTATCAAAAATTTTTTTTTTTTTTAACGGAATAAGAATGGGTTCACGTACAGGTCCGTCCTAACGTGAGGGTCGGCAGTTCGGGTGAACATAAGGAGTTATTATGATATACGGTACCGGTGTTGGTAGGGTAAGGGATTTATCAATTTTGGGTTGGGAGTGACGGTTACTAGATATTTCTTGTTAATGTCAAACGGGAGATCTAACTTGGTACTATCATAACTATGGCCCGATAAGTCAGACTCATTATCAACCGATGCTCTAGAAATTTCAGCATCCTCGGTACTTTTATTATTTCATCCCCCGGTTCCTTATCCGGGTCTTATTTCTCAATACCTGTACCCACAAGATATGCACATATATATATACACACATTAGCACGTATAAATAATATTATATACTTTACACATATGTTGCCATTTTTACCTATTAATGTACCCCGTGACTTCCCCTGAATTCCCTCGTGCGGACAAGTCTGTTATTAGGTTCCGGACCATAATAACTCACTTGTCCATCCAAGTTCATCCAGACCTCGTCACTATAAATTATTAGTTGATATTCAGATCCTATAATACTTGAGCTACTGGTTATATTTTAGGTATCTTTTAAAGACATCCTAATTCTTTATAACCAATGGCTCTGATACCAACTTCTGTAACACCCCGTAACCGCAGCGGAAACGTAAACGGGATGCGACAGACACCTCTGATATCAACCACATTGTTTATAAATAAAACTGAATACATTAATATACTTCAAATTACATTATCTCGTATTTCATTCCGTCTAGGTGATACACACATCATACAATACGATACATAATTCTATTTATTATAATGTATCCTAGCATTCCGCACGCAAATCTTACACACATCAAGCACTTAGCACGTAAGCAATCACTTCATCTTAGTTGTACCTGAAAAGCATGTGAGAAAACGGGTCAACTACGAATAGTTGGTGAGTTTCACAATTTGAGTAAACCATGATAAATCCATATCAAAATAAAATATTATCTGGGGACACTGTTAACCCAGTACTGTACTCATTCCGGGGGAAATGTTAACCCAGAAACACGATGTAATTATGCTGAGCCCACAAGTGAAACCTCTGACTATCACACACAACCTCCGTGGCATATCCCCCGCCCACGGAACCGCCCCAAAGCGCTATGTCTAACATTACATAGCAAAATAAATAACAACAAAATAGACATGTGCAACTAGCTGGGAAACATCAGCAAATCCATGCCGGACCAGTTGGTTTTGTCAGACCAATAGTACTATCCACACTCTACCGGCTTTCAGTTAATCACTCGTGTTCCGGGGCCTTAGAATGTTAGCAACTCAGACAATTATCATCTTAGTACATTTCCGTACGATTCCCGTACAATAAAATATATATAAATCCACGCAAGTCCATGCGTTCAGTATGTATTTAAACATTTCAGTAATAACATGCTTCCGCCCCGAGAAACTATTTAAAAACAATTCAGAAAAAGGGGGCTCGTGAAACACACCTTAGCACATGCAAGCAGGTAACAACAATCATTATCAGTTAACACGTCCAATCTGTAATATGATCCCTACGATCGTTACTATACACTCATTATTAAAATACTTTAACCAAGTTAACCGGTACATCTGGGGACACTGTTAACCCAGCACTGTACCCGTTCTGGGGGCAAGGTTAACCGAGAAACACTTCTCCGGACTCAGATTGTGATATCGTTTAGAGTTCCATGGTCACAATTACTATTAGTCGTTTTTCTCGTTTTGCGTGCCTAGCACTGTTATCCGTTTTTACGTTTCAAAAATGAGTTTGGTCACACACGACCCGAAAGTAGTGGTTGACTGATAATTTAATTAAAGTAGTGAAATTTGAGCTCGGTTTAGACGCCCCAATTGGCCGCGGGACCCGTTTCCGTCTTTGGCGTACCGGAAACTGTTAAATCGGTTAAAAATACCCAAATCATCCGAATTATTTTCGGATGATTCATTTTTACTTGTTTAACTCTATTATATGAAAATAGTTCATTTTTAGGGTTTTTATACACCAGTCAGCTCGCTTAAGCGAGCTTTACCCGGTTTACGCTTTTTAAACCTTAAAAGTTTGTTTTTGCACAAATAATTATCCGTTTAATCTCGGATCTTGAAATTTTGCACAAATCACTTTTTGACAGTGGGGAATTTTATAAAAATATTTCCAGAATTAATTTTTATATTTAAAATTTATTTATCTATTTTTAAACACCATTTAAACACTAAATATGTCGTAAATACCAAACGATCTTAGAAAAATCCCAAATTTTTCCTGGATGTCCCCTGCAATCCACATAGTCCTCTGTAATTTCTCCAGAAACAAAATCTTCCTTTACATGCCATTTTCACTAAAACCGAGCTAGAAAACCCTAGAACTCGTTTAACCGAAAAGCCTACTTAGACTTATCCAACTGACCTAAAATTTTGTGTGTGACTTTTACATGATATAAAAAGCTTATCTGCAATTTTCCAGAATTTTTAATGATATTTAACTATTTTTCACCATTTTTTAGCCAAAACCGAGCATTAAATTCACCAAATATTCATCCTTTATCCAAAAATTACCAAAATTTCACAGAACTCTTATTTTCATGTGTAGAAAATCCCTGTAAAATTTCATGATCTAACTCTAAACACATCACAATCTGTCCAAATCTCCAAAACCGAACATAAACCGAATATACCTTTCGTTTTCCGCCACTACAAGTTACAAACTCGTCTTTCCGCCTTATCTAACACTATATACAGAACCTACAACCAACATACCACAATACCAAGCAAGTTACACTCACGATCAAGCCTCTTACACTATAGTTTCGGTTATTGCTTTAAAAACAAAGATTTAACCGTAAAAATTCGTTTTCGGTTCGTTTAACTCCTTTCTAAGACCAAGATCCCTTGTATAACCCGTATACATCACTTGATCATGCAAGAATCGGTTTTCATCTTTGAAACCTCATTTTCTTGCAAACAAACTCAAGAAACGAAGATGGAAACGTGATTAACTCGATTCTTTACCTTGTTTTCTTGCTCCAAAATCTCGGTTTTTAGATGATGAAGTGGAGAGGATTGATGAAGGAGATGGAATGTTTGTGTAAAAAAAGAAATGGGAGGCTAAGGGAGCACTCCCAATCCGATCGGAACTCTTAGGGGGGTGGGGTGGGACCCACCTCTCCAATTCTAGCCACAAGTTTGGATTCTCGTAATCCGGATAATGTTTTGAATAATCTGGTTCAGTTCGTTTTTCGGTTAAATGTTTAATTCGGCTTAAAACGAGGCTAAAACGGTCGTTTTTCGGCTTAAAAATGAAATTTATGTAAAACCGATTTAAAAACTTTAAAAACTTAAACCATGACATTTATTAACTTAAAACATCATATCATTAATTATCGTGCATCTTTTTCGGCTTGATCGATCATCTCTTGCTCGGTTTGGTATTAAAGGTTTCGTTTAATGTACCGACGTACCATTAAATCGAAATTCTTTTTCTGTGCTTTAATTCACTCATCCCGAAGCTTTAATACTTCGTAAAATCACTAAATATTATAGATATCGTCTATAATTGAACCCTCGATTCGTTCGGGTTTCAATAACTATCGATCGATTAATCGCTTAATCAATACGATGAATTATATATTCACGTACAATCAATACAGTGAACCCTGTATTCTCGTATAATTACTATGGTAACTCATGTACCCGACATTAAATATGACGTAACTATCGTCTACCGGTTAGGGTATCCCTGGTTTCGTCGGAATCGTTACACGGGGCATCTGTGTTAAATAATGATATTGAATTTACAGAGGCTTCCATTCGAGCTGCTTTAAACCTCAATGACAACATTGAAGCTCAACAACTGTATTCTGTTCCAAGATTGCTGCGAATTTTTCAAGAGACGATGGGATACCAAGGGGATGTTAAAGAGGGACAATTTAAGAAAATGAGTTTTCCTTTAATCTACCGATTCCTGATTCATCATGTGATTCAGTCCCTATCTCCACGGAGAGGGACTTGGACTTTGCTGAGTAGAGAGATCGGGTCTCTTATTGTAGCGATCTTGTATCAGCAGCCCTTCAATATTTCGAGACTTATCTTTCAAGGGATAGTTTCAAATGCAGAGAAGCCAGTCAATCTACTATTTCTCATGTATCCATGTTTTCTGCAAATTTTATTCAACAGAGCTCTACCGGAAATTCAAAGAACAGGACAAGTTTTGAGGTTGCAGGACCCAAATATCTGCAAGCGCATGAAAGATGCAAAGAGTAAGTTCATTGATAATGATGAATGGGATGTGCTTCCATGGTTACTTGTACCAGCTCTAGGGGCTATTGATGTTCCAAGGTCCCTTGGAAACAGTGAGGAGGAGGAAAGAGTTGGTATGGATGATGATGGTGATGATAATGATAATGATGATGGTGATGAGGGTGGTAATGATATGTTGGTTGGTAGTAATGATGTGCCTTTAATTGAACAGACTGCACAAGAGGAAGTCATTGCAGAGGTTGAAGTAAAGGAGGAGACCAATGAGCCGATGGATAAGGATGTGTTTGTTGCTCAGGTTGTATCAGATGTTGCAGACACAATAACCAAGATCACTCCACCAGACTCCCCACCACCTGCAGTTCGCCATGATGACACAGAGTCTGTTGTGACAGAGGATGAAAATAACGATGTTAATGATGATATTCCTGCTTCCCCAGCAACCACTGAACCTTTTGTATCTGATAATGATCAAATCAATGACATTCCTTCGCCACCTCGGTCAACCCAACCAATTGACGAACAAACAGTACCTGAAACTTCTCCACTACCTAAACCATCCCCATCCTCTTAACCTGCTTCAAAACCAAATGCTGAAACCCCACAATCAAGCCCAGATCATTACGAAGTTGTGTGTGAAAATGCCAGGCTTGAGTTTGAAAACATAATGCTAAAAGAACAGAATGCCATTCTGGCTTCAAGAAACTCAGCTTTGGAGGCTGCACTCAATGAAGCATCACTGAAAATTCGAACCCTTGAGGGGTAGTATGAGGTTGAGAAGACCTCAGATGCACCAAAACAGGGGGAGAAACCTGAAGACATACAGAGCTTAAAAGTAATTGTAGAAATGTATGAGAGTTCAGATGAAGGGAATGTGAAGGAGACTGTGGAGGTTGGTCCATCAAATGCTTTACACATGTTAAATCAAGCATATGATGAGGAAGAGTTTGATATTAAAAGGGAGGATAAAGAAAGGAAGAAACAGAAGAAGAAAAACTAAAATGAAAATCTAAGGGAAAGGGGGTTGCACTTACAGATGATGATTTACACCCCTGCCCCAGCATACAGTTCAATCTGAGGATATATTGTTCAAAGAAAATATAGTGGACCCAGATGTATCTGAAGCTGAATCTGTAAAGACAGCTATAAATTTAATGAATAAAGAGTTGGATAATCTGGAGAGAGAAGAGGAGGAGGAAATTCCTCAGGAAGTGATTGAGGCTTTAATAAATATGAAATAAAAGGAGGAGGAGGATGAAAGAATGATGAAGGAGGCAGATGATGCCTTTAAAGCTACTATAGAGGCTCTGAAGGCTAGACAAGATGACGATACACAAGAGCCTTTACAAACTGAGCATATGCACTCTGAACAAGAGCCCATACCATCTGAGCCAGTCATAACTGAGCCTGAAGAGCATGAAATGAATGAACCTCAACTTAACTTGTGTCACACCCCGACTAGCACAACGCGGAAGCGTAAAACGGGAATGTAACAGACACCTCTGGTATCAAAACATTGTTTATAAAGAAACATTACAAACAAATCTACAATATATTACACTTCTTTGTTTTATCATTTTTTTACAGTCTAGGTGATACAAACAAAACTAGTTTGTTAACTATATGATCTTACTACTAGTATCCTTGCTTCTATTCACATAGCATCAACCACACACCTTGGGCAAGTAACAGATCACCAAATCATTCCGATTTAGGTACACCTGAAAAGCAGTTTAAAACGGGTCAACTACTAGAGTTGGTGAGTTCACGAGTTTCGAGAAAACAGTAATGAGTATTCACAAGTTAACACTTGTAATCATGAAATAAGTATGTATGTATATAAATGATGTAATTATGCTAAGCTATAGTGAAGCCTTGACTGTATGTGCTGGGTGCATCCATTTCCCACTCTCAATCAACCACTGTGGCCCCTTTCCGCCCACAACATGCCCCAAGTAGCTATGTGTAACACTACATAGCGTGTTGTATAATTATGGTCATGTGTAAACGAGGTAAAGTCTCAGCAATACATGTCGGCTCCGTTTGGGTTTGTCAAACCAATAGTACTATTCACAAGCCACCGGCTCGAAGTTAATCACTGTGTTAGTAGGGACTTTCGTGTGTTAGCACTTAGATAATTCACATCAATACATGTTTCAGGTATGTATATGTAATCAAACATGCTTTTCACCACAAAAGTTTGTAAAAATATTTAAAGAGTGGGGTCATGAGACTCACGGTTTAGTAGATAATCAGTATTGTATCAGCTCGTGGTTTGTTCGGATCCGCTATCAATAGTTCCTATAATCAATATTATAATAATATTAATATTTTAATAATATTATAATCTCAACACTAAACTGGGCTGTATAACTAATCTGGGTGTAGCTGGAACGCCCAGAAAGTGGCAATAGGCATAGGTTGTGATGTTGTTCAATGTCTAATACTTAAAATTGAACTTGGCTCAGATTCCCGTTTTCCCAGCTAGGCCAAGTTGTTCGTTTACGCTTTCAGAAAACAGTTATGGGAAAATAAGCTTGGGTAAATGTATTGGTTAATAAAATGATTAAGTTATAAAGAAGGATCACATACTGGGGTCCAAAATTAGCCATGGGGCCTGTTTCCGTTTATTCAGTTTGATTTAAGAAGAAACGCGCACAATCCATTCGGATTGTTCAGGTTTTTCCTAGAAAAGTTCATTTTTACTTAATTAGTCCAAAAATATAATTTTTGATCATTCTTGGTGTTTTGATATTCCCGCAGGTTCGTTAGTCGCGAACTTGCCGGTTTTTATAAAAACTGAATTTGTTTAATCTTTAAATTAGCATAATTAATTAACCGTAAATCATTAAATTTTTGAAAATTTAGCCACTTATCAAGTAAAATATGTATATTTTATAAAATTATTTCTGGAATTATTTACTAATTTATTAATTTATAAAAATTCATTTTATCAGCTATATTTCGCCTAAAAATCATCCGTTTACCCCAAAAAAATTTTCAAAAATTCCACAAAAATTCCTGAATGCTCAAATCATGTCCCAAATCAACCTGTATCAATTCTAGAATGTAAAAGGCTCGTGCGATATTCTTTTCGGCCCAAATTCGGCTATAAAAATTCACACGAACGCATATAAACAAAATACCATTAAACTTCTCCAAATGATCCCAAAATTCATATGTGATCAAAATACATCAAATATGAGTTCCCAGAAAGATTTCATAATTTTTAAAGTATTTTAGCTATTTTACCCAAATAAACGTCCCAATTCGGTAATAAATTCGCCAAATATTCTCAGACGGTCAAAAAATTATCAAATTTAAACAGGGACTCATTTACATGGTCCCTGATGTTCCTGAAAAATTTCAAGTCCTAATAATATGCACATCACAACCTTAACCTAAATAGCCCGTAAGCGAGTGTTTCGGCATTACCTTAGCGGGTTTGGCTCGTTTCCGACTTTCTAATCAAGTTTTCAAGTTCTTTTGCTTCTATGCAAGCTAGATACAAGTCCTATATCACAAACCAAGCAGGTTTCATCAATATAACAGCCCTTTAACTTAGGTTTCGGCTAGTGCACAAAAACGAACTTTTGAACCGTAAAAACGCCGTTTCAACCCTTTAATCCGTGTTTATGGCCAAAAAAGATCATGATTCTGCTTTGAAAATAGGTTTAACATCAAAGTATGTTTTTGAATGATTTTTGAGAGTTTTACATGGTTAACTATGATTTTTAACAATCAAGACATGTTTATATGT